>NW_021703785.1:51628462-51768025 GCF_005190385.1 Monodon monoceros | reverse complement strand
TGCGGAGCACAGGCTCCGGACGTGCAGGCTCAGCGGCCATGGCTCACGGGCCCAGCTGCTCCGCGGCATGTGGGATCCTCCCGGACCGGGGGCACGAACCCGCGTCCCCTGCATCGGCAGGCGGACTCTCAACCACTGCGCCACCAGGGAAGCCCAATTTGACCCTTTTGAGTGCTACCCTCCTCCCCAAAGTGGCCAACTTCTTACTCTTTCATAATTTCATCCAGCATATGATATAAATGACTGTGTCGCTGAGCTGTTTTGTGCATAGTACGTAGTAATTAAATTGTTGAAAGAAATAATGTAAGTTGCCAATTTAGTTATTAAGCTACTATATAAGCAATAAAGAAACCATGAAACATTTTTATCCCTTGGTGTTTAACAATTTCTTTTTCTTCTGACAAAGGCCTCATATTGAAATCCACAATTAAAGAAGCAATGTTATAGTAAGATTCTAGTAATTAGCATGTGGAAACTAAATCTGGTATACACTCATGTTGTATTTTCAGTAATGTCTGTTAAATCACATGAAGTGTTTCTGTGATCTTTTAACTTATTTTAACTTATTCCTAGGTCCTGAGGGACTTAGACAGTGATGTGTTGTGAAATCATTGTAGATACGATTTACTTTAAAATAACTTTTAGTGAGTTTTAAATAGTATTTTATAAAGTTTGGTGTATATATTCAGAATGTGAAAACCATTAAAAGTAGAACATTTTATAAAGAGAATGCTCAACAGATTAGAAAATCAGATCTGGGATTTAATTTTCGGGTTGAGCAGTTACTTTAGACAGTGAAAATTAAGCTTTTTATTTCTTAATCTTGTTTTTCTTATGGAGTTAGACAAATATTGATACATACATATTTTCTGGTTATTGATTAAACATTTTTTTTACATAAATTATTCCCCTTTACTTACTGAAGCTTTCAGTAAAATGAAGTGCGAGCGTATAGATAATTCCATCACTAGGGACTTCAATAAGGGTAGAATATATAAGGATATTTACCTTGTTTTTGCTTCTCTCCCTTTTTGCTCAGTCTGTCATTGTTGGAAAATGTCCCCTGGAGGCATTTCCTGGCTGGCAGAGTCTGTTACTCCTTATCACTTCAGTGGTTTACCTTAAGAAAACGAGAAGAATCATGTTTATGGTAGGAAGATACAGAAAATAACACATTCGAATAAACCTACCTAGGGAGACAAAAGACCTGTATACAGAAAACTATAAGACACTGATGAAAGAAATTAAAGATGATACCAACAGATGGAGAGATATACCATGTTCTTGGATTGGAAGAATCAATATTGTGAAAATGACTATACTACCGAAAGCAGTCTACAGATTCGATGCAATCCCTATCAAATTACCAATGGCATTTTTTACAGAACTAGAACAAAAATATGTTAAGATTTGTATGGAGACACAAAAGACCCCGAAAAGCCAAAGCAGTCTTGAGGGAAAAAAGTGGAGCTGGAGGAATCAGACTCCCTGACTTCAGACTATACTGCAAAGCTACAGTAATCCAGACAATATGGTACTGGCACAAAAACAGAAATATAGATCAATGGAACAAGATAGAAAGCCCAGAGATAAACCCACGCACCTGTGGTCAACTAATGTATGACAAAGGAGGCAAGGATATACAATGGAGAAAAGACAGTCTCTTCAATAAGTGGTGCTGGGAAAACTGGACAGCTACATGTAAAAGAATGAAGTTAGAACACTCCCTAACACCATACACAAAAATAAACTTAAAATGGATTAAAAACCTAAATGTAAGACCAGACACTATCAAACTCTTAGAGGAAAACATAGGCAGAACACTCTATGACATAAATCACAGCAAAATCTTTTCTGATCCACATCCTAGAGTAATGGAAATAAAAGCAAAAATAAACAAATGGGACCTAATGAAACTTCAAAGCTTTTGCACAGCAAAGGAAACCATAAACAAGACGAAAAGACAATCTTCAGAATGGGAGAAAATATTTGGAAATGAATCAATGGACAAAGGATTAATTTCCAAAATATATAAACAGCTCATGAAGCTCAATATTAAAAAAACAAACAACCCAATCCAAAAATGGGCAGAAGACCTAAATAGACATTTCTCCAAAGAAGACATACAGATGGCCAAGAAGCACATGAAAAGCTGCTCAACATCACTAATTATTAGAGAAATGCAAATCAAAACTACAGTGAGGTATCACACCAGTTAGAATGGGCATCATCAGAAAATCTACAAACAACAAATGCTGGAGAGGGTGTGGAGGAAAGGGAACCCTCTTGCACTGTTGGTGGGCATGTAAATTGATACAGCCACTATGGAGAACAGTACGGAGGTTACTTAAAAAAGTAAAAACAGAATTACCATATGATCCAGCAATCCCACTACTGGGCGTATACCCAGAGAAAACAATAATTCAAAAAGACACATGCACCCCAGTGTTCATTGCAGCACTATTTACAACAGCCAGGTCATGGAAGCAACCTAAATGCCCATCAACAGATGAATGGATAAAGAAGTTGTGGTACATATATACAATGGAATATTATGCAGCCATAAAAAGGAATGAAATTAGGTCATTTGTTGAGACGTGGATGGATCTAGAGACTGTCATACAGAGTGAAGTAAGTTAGAAAGAGAAAAGTAAATATCGTATATTAACGCATATATGTGGAACCCAGAAAAATGGTACAGATGAACCGGTTTGCAGGGCAGAAATAGAGACACAGATGTAGAGAACCAACGTATGGACACCAAGTGGGGAAAGCCGCGGGGGGGTGGGCATGGTGGTGTGATGGATTGTGCGATTGAGATTGACATGTATACACAGAAGTGTATAAAATTGATGACTAATAAGAACCTGCTGTATAAAAAGTAAATAAAACAAAATTCAAAAAAAAGAATCACGTTTATGGTAGGAAGATACAGAAAATAACACATTTGTATCATTGCGTCTATTCATGTGTTTGTTCATTCCATTCATTCAACAAGTACTTATTGAACACCTACTGTTGGAGAGTAGATTCTCTAGGCTAAGTTGAGGTGACAGCACATTGATCCTGCCCTGTATGTCCCTGACTTTCACATTCTTACATTACTCTGGTCTCTGGTGACAGTAGGTTCTTCCTTAAGTTTAACTTCTCAGTATTTTACATTTGATTCAATTCCCTCTTCTAGAAATTTAGTTACAATTCCTTTTCCAAACTATACCTTCAGTATATTCTTCTCCACTGACTACTACATTTTTTGTCAACAAACATGCTGACTCTTGCCATTCTAAATAAAGAAGCCAACCAACTCCTTCCTTGATTCTGCTATCCTCAGAGCTAACACCTTTTCTGCTTCTACCAAAACAAACAAACAAAAAGGACAAAGGTAATATTACTGTAATCATACCTTTATTGCCCACTTTGTCCTTAATGCTTTATGTTTTGGTTTATATTCATAAATGTTCTTACTGAAACTGCTCTCTAAAGGTAAAATCCCTTCTGAACATTCAATGCAGTGGTCTTTTTGCAATCCCTCTATCCCTGTAACTCTGACATTATTTAACACCATATAAAGCTTTCCTTTTCTGGCTTTTTTTTCTTTTTTCTTTTTTTTGGTACGCGGGCCTCTCACTGCTGTGGTCTCTCCCGTTGTGGAGTACAGGCTCCGGATGCGCAAGATCAGCGGCCATGGCTCACGGGCCCAGCCGCTCCGCGGCACGTGGGATCTTCCCAGACTGGGGCACGAACCTGCGTCCCCTGCATCGGCAGGCAGATTCTCAACCACTGCGCCACCAGGGAAGCCCTTTTTTTTTTTCCACTTTATTATTCTGGTTGATCTATCTCAGAGTAATCCATCCCAGTATTCATCCATCCATCCATCCATCCATCCATCCATCCTGTCAACAAACATGTATTGAGTTCCTATTATGTACTGAGCCTTCTGCAAGATGCTGGAGCTCCAATTAGAAACAGGATAGACAAGGTCCCTGCTCTCCTGAATTTTACTTTTTCATGGAGAAGATGGACAAAAGGAGACAAAAAACATTGCACTTTTATTTTACAGTGATTAATCATTTGGTAGTAATTAATGCTATACAAGAAAAAATTGTGTGTTGTGATAACTTGAGTGGTGTACAAAATATTGTCGATTGCCTAATTCTCTCCTAAAACCTTGTTTTTTTCCTTCATGTATTCATCCTACTTAACCATGGCCTGTGTTTCCAAGAAGTCAGAAGAAATCAGTCCAGGGATCCATTTGCAAATGGTCTAACTGATCATGGAAATTCTAGTCTCCTTAACTATGATTGGTTCAGCCATTGATATGGGAAGTAGTTCCAACCAATGAGACTTATGAGAAGCCTACCTTTTAGTACAGATTTTTATTAATATACTACTCTTCCCATTTAGTGATTTTTAGCTTTATGTTTTTGGTCTTTTAATTTTGTCTGATTCTAATATATTTTTCTGCCATCTTTCTTGTTAGAATTTATGTGGCAATTTCTTTTTCCATCACTTAACCCCTGTGTGTCACTTGGCTAATTAGATTTCTAGTGAGAAAAATGGCTGATTTTCATTTTACCCAATTTCGTAGTCTCTTTTAATATATTCTCATTTATTGTGATTGCTAGTGTATTTGCACATATTCTTGCTACATAATTTACTTTTTTCCCCTAATATCTTTATCGGAGTATAATTACTTTACAGTGTTAGTTTCTGCTGTATAACAAAGTGAATCAGCTGTATGCATACGTATATCCCCATATCCCCTCCCTCTTGCGTCTCCCTCCCACCCTCCTTATCCCACCTCTCTAGGTGGTCGCAAAGCACTGAGCTGATCTCCCTGTGCTATGCAGCTGCTTCCCACTAGCTATTTTACATTTGGTAGTGTACATATGTCCATGCCACTCTCTCACTTCGTCTCAGCTTACCCTTCTCCCTCCCTGTGTCCTCAAGTCCATTCTCTACGTCTGTGTCTTTATTCCTGCCCTGCCCCTAGGTTCATCAGAACCATTTTTTTTTTTTAGATTCCATATATATGTGTTAGCATATGGTATTTGTTTTTCTCTTTCTGACTTACTTCACTCTGTATGACAGACTCTATGACTTCTTTATATGGCTGAGTAATATTCCATTATATATATGTGTGCCACACTTCTTTATCCATTCATCTGTCGATGGACTCTTAGGTTGCTTCCATGTCCTGGCTATTGTAAATAGTGATGCAGTGAACATTGTGGTACATGACTGTTTTTGAATTATGGTTTTCTCAGTGTATATGCCCAGTAGTGGGACTGCTGGGTCATATGGTAGTTCTATTTTTAGTTTATTAAGAAACCTCCATAATTTTCTCCATAGTGGCTGTATCAGTTTCCACGAAAGGTGCAAGAGGGTTCCCTTTCCTCCACAGCCTCTCCAGCATTTATAGTTTGTAGATTTTTTGATGATGGCCATTCTCACCGGTGTGAGGTGATACCTCATTGTAGTTTTGATTTGCATTTCTCTAATGATTAGTGATGTTGAGCATCTTTTCATGAGTGAGTTGGCAATCTGTATATCTTCTGTGGAGAAATGTCTGTTTAGGTCTTCTGCCCATTTTTGGATTGGGTTGTTTGTTTTTCTGATACTGAGCTGCATGACCTGTTTGTATATTTTGGAGATTAATTCTTTGTCAGTTGCTTCGTTTGCAAATATTTTCTCCCATTCTGGGGATTGTCTTTTTGTCTTTTTTATGGTTTCCTTTGCTGTGCAAAAGCTTTGAAGTTTCGTTAGGTCCCATTTGTTTATTTTTGTTTTTATTTCTATTTCTCTAGGAGGTGGGTCAAAAAGGATCTTGCTGTGATTTATGTCATAGAGTGTTTTGCCTATGTTTTCCCCTAAGAGTTTTATAGTGCCTGGCCTTACATTTAGGTCTTTAATCCATTTTGAGTTTATTTTTGTGTATGGTGTTAGGTGGTGTTCTAATTTCATTCTTTTACATGTAGCTGTTCAGTTTTCCCAGCCACTTATTGAAGAGGCTGTCTTTTCTGTATTGTATACTCTTGCCTCCTTTGTCAAATATAAGGTGACCATATGTTCGTGGGTTTATCTCTGGGCTTTCTATCCTGTTCCATTGATCTATATTTCTGTTTTTGTGCTAGTACCATACTGTCTTGATTACTGTAGCTTTGTAGTATAGTCTGAGGTCTGGGAGCCTGATTCCTCCAGCTCCACTTTTCTTTCTCAAGATTGCTTTGGCTATTCGGGGTCTTCTGTGTTTCCATGCAAATTTGAAGTTTTTTGTTCTAATTCTGTGAAAAATGCCATTGGTAGTTTGATAGGGATTGCTTTGAATTTGTAGATTGTTTTGGGTAGTATAGTCATTTTCACAATGTTGATTCTTCCAGTTCAAGACATAGTATATCTCTCCATCTGTTTATGTCATCTTTAATTTCTTTCATCAGTGTCTTATAGTTTTCTGCATACAAGTCTTTTGTCTTCTTAGATAGATTTATTCCTAGGTATTTTATTCTTTTTGTTGTAATGGTAAATGGGAGTGTTTCCTTAATGTCTGTTTCAGATTTTTCATCATTAGTGTATAGGAATGCAAGAGATTTCTGTGCATTAATTTTGTATCCTGCTACTTTACCAAATTCATTGATTAGCTCTGGTAGTTTTCTGGTAGCATCTTTAGGATTCTCTATGTAAAGTATCATGTCATCTGCAAATAGTGACAGTTTTACTTCTTCTTTTCTGATCTGGATTCCTTTTATTTCTTCTCTTCTCTGATTGCCGTGGCAAAAACTTCCAAAACTATGTTGAATAACAGTGGTGAGAGTGGGAAACCTTGTCTTGTTCCTCATCTTAGAGGAAATGGTTTCAGTTTTTCACCATTGAGAATGATGTTGGCTGTGGGTTTGTCATATACGGCTTTAATTATGTTGAGGTAAGTCCCCTCTATTTCTACTTTCTGGAGTGTTTTTATCATAAATGGGTGTTGAATTTTGTCACAACCTTTTTCTGCATCTATTGAGATGATCATATGGTTTTTCTCCTTCAATTTGTTAATATGGTGTGTCACATCAATTGATTTGCGTATATTGAAGAATCCTAGCATTCCTGGGATAAACCCCACTTGATCATAGTGTATGATCCTTTTAATGTGCTGTTGGATTCTGTTTGCTAGTATTTTGTTGAGGAATGTTGCATCTATGTTCATCAGTGATATTGGCTTGTAGTTTTCTTTGTTTGTGACATCTTTGTCTGGTTTTGTATCAGGGTGATGCTGGCCTCGTAGAATGAGTTTGGGAGTGTTCCTCCCTCTGCTATATTTTGGAAGAGTTTGAGAAGGATAGGTGTTAGCTCTTCTCTAAATATTTGATAGAATTTACCTGTGAAGCCATCTGGTCCTGGGGTTTTGTTTGTTGGAAGATTTTTTTTTTTTTTTTTTTGCAGTATGCGGGCCTCTCACTGTTGTGGCCTCTCCCGTTGTGGAGCACAGGCTCCGGACACGCAGGCTCAGCGTCCATGGCTCATGGGCCTAGCCGCTTCACGGCATGTGGGATCTTCCCGGACTGGGGCACGAACCCATGTCCCCTGCGTCGGCCTGCGGACTCTCAACCACTGAACCACCAGGGAAGCCCTGCTGGAAGATTTTTAATCACAGTCTCAATTTCAGTGCTTGTGAATGGTCTGTTTATACTTTGTATTTCTTCCTGGCTTTGTCTCAGAAGGCTGTGCTTTTCTAAGAATTTGTCCATTCCTTCCAGGTTGTCCACTTTATTGGCATATAGTTACTTGTAGTAATCTCGCATGATCCTTTGTATTTCTGCAGTGTCAGTTACTTCTCCTTTTTCATTTCTCATTCTATTGATTTGAGCCTTCTCCCTTTTTTTCTTGATGAGTCTGGCTAATGGGTTATCAATTTTGTTTTCTCTGTGTTTTTCTCTTTTTTTTTGTGGTACGCGGGCCTCTCACTGTTGTGGCCTCTCCCGTTGCGGAGCACAGGCTCCAGACGCGCAGGCTCAATGGCCATGGCTCCCAGGCCCAGCCGCTCCGCGGCATGTGGGATCCTCCCAGACCGGGGTACGAACCTGTGTCCCCTGCATCGGCAGGCGGACTCTCAACCATTGCACCACCAGGGAAGCCCTCCCTTTTTTTCTTGATGAGTCTGGCTAATGGTTTATCAATTTTGTTTATCTTCTCAAAGAACCAGCTTTTAGTATTATTGATCTTTGCTACCGTTTCCTTCATTTCATTTTCATTTACTTCTGATCGGATCTTTATGATTTCTTTCCTTCTGCTAACTTTGGGTTTTTTTTTTTTTTTTTGTTCTTTCTCTAATTGCTTTCGGTGTAAGGTTAGGTTGTTTGAGATGTTTCTTGTTTCTTTAGGTAGGATTGCATCGCTATAAGCTTCCCTCTTAGAACTGCTTTTACTGCATCCCATAGGGTTTGGGTCGTCGTGTTTTCATTGTCATTTGTTTCTAGGTATTTTTTATTTCTTCTTTGATTTCTTCAGTGATCTCTTGGTTATTTAGTAGCGTATTGCTTGGCCTCCATGTGTTTGTACTTTTTACAGTTTTTTTCCTGTAATTGATATCTAGTCTCATAGAGTTGTGGTCGGAAAAGTTACTTGACACGATTTCAATTTTCTTAAATTTAACAAGGCTTGATTTGTGACCCAAGATATGGTCTATCCTGGAGAACGTTCCATGAGCATTTGAGAAGAAAGTGTATTCTGTTGTTTTTGGATGGAATGTCCTATAAATATCAATTAAGTGCATCTTGTTTAATGTGTCATTTGAAGCTTGTGTTTCCTGTGTTTTTTTCATTTTGGATGATATGTCCATTGGCGAAAGTTGGGTGTTAAAGTCCCTTACTACGCTTGTGTTACTATCGATTTCCCCTTCTATGGCTGTTAGCATCTGCCTTATGTATTGAGGTGGTCCCGTGTTGGGTACATAAATATTTACAATTTTTCTATCTTCTTCTTGGATTGATCCGTTGTTCATTATGTAATGTCCCTGTTTGTCTCTTGTAATAGTCTTTATTTTAAAGTCTATTTTGTCTGATATGAGAATTGCTACTCAAGCTTTTTTTTTTTTTTTTTTTTTTTGCGGTATGCGGGCCTCTCACTGTTGAGGCCTCTCCCGTTGTGAAGCACAGGCTCCGGATGTGCAGGCTCAGTGGCCATGGCTCACAGGCCCAGCTGCTCCGCGGCATGTGGGATCTTCCGGGACCGGGACATGAACCCGCGTCCCCTGCATCGGCAGGCAGACTCTCAACCACTGCGCCACCAGGGAAGCCCCCAGCTTTCTTTTGATTTCCATTTGTATGGAATATCTTTTTCCATCCCCTCACTTTCCGTCTGTATGTGTCCCTAGGTCTGAAGTGGGTAGACAGCATATGTATGGGTCTTGTTTATGTATCCATTCAGCCAGTCTATGTCTTTTGGTTGGTGCTTTTAATCCATTTACATTTAAGGTCATTATCCATATGTATGTTCCTATTACCATTTTCTTAATTGCTTCGGGTTTGTTTTTGTAGGTCTTTTCCTTCTCTTGTGTTTCTTGCCTAGAGAAGTTCCTTTAGCATTTGTTGTAAAGCTGGTTTGGTGATGCTGAATTCTCTTAGCTTTTGCTTGTCTGTAAAGGTTTTAATATCTCTGTATAATCTGAATGAGATCCTTTCTGGGTAAGGTAATCTTGGTTGTTGGTTCTTCCCTTTCATCACTTTAAATATGTCCTGCCACTCCCTTCTGGCTTGCAGAGTTTCTGCTGAAAGTTCAGCTGTTAACCTTATGGGGATTCCCGTGTATGTTATTTGTTGCTTCTCCCTTGCTGCTTTTAACATTTTTTCTTTGTATTTAATTTTTGATAGTTTGATTAATATGTGTCTCAGTGTGTGTCTCTTTGGGTTTATCCTTACGGAACTCTCTGCGCTTCCTGGAATTGACTATTTACTTTTCCACGTTGGGGAAGTTTTTGACTATAACTCTTCAAATATATTCTCAGACCCTTTCTTTTTGTCTTCTTCTTCTGGGACCCCTATAATTTGAATGTTGGTGTGTTTAATGTTGTTCCAGAGGTCTCTGAGACTGTCCTCAATTCTTTTCATTCTTTTTTGTTTTTTTTAATTCTGCTGGAATTTATTTCCACCCTTTTATCTTCCAGGTCACTTATCCATTCTTCTGCCTCAGTTATTCTGTTATTGATTCCTTCTAGGGTATTTTTAATTTCAGTTATTGTGTTGTTCATCACTGTTTGTTTGCTTTTTAGTTCTTCTAGATCCTCATTAAATGTTTCTTATATTTTCTCCATTATGTTTCTGAGATTTGGATCATCTTTACTATCATTACTCTGAATTCTTTTTCAGGTAGCTTGTCTATTCGTCTTCATTTATTTGGTCTTGTAGGTTTTTACCTTGCTTCTTCTTCTGTAATGTATCATTTTGTCGTTTCATTTTTTTTTTCTTTTGATCGGTGATGCGGTATGCCTGTCTTTCTGGTTGTTTGGCCTGAGACGTCTAGCATTGGAGTTTTCAGGCAGTTGGATAGAGCTGGGTCTTGGTGCTGAGATGAGGACCTCCGGGAAGCCTCACTCTGGTGGATATTCCATGATTTCTGAGGTTCTCTGTTAGTCCAGCAATTTGGACTTGGAGCTCCCACCACAGGATCTTGGGCCCGACCTCAGGCCTGGGAACCAAGATCCTGCAAGCTTCATGGCATGGTAAAAAAAATAATAATAATAAGGAAGAAAGAAAGAAAAAAGGAGCAGTACAATATCAAAGAATTAAAATACAAAATAAAATTAGAAAGATAAAAAATATATTAGGAAAAATAAAACTATAATCGAAACAACTGCAACAAGGTAAAATAAAACCACAACAGAAAAAAGAAAAAAAAAAAACGGGGGAGGAAAAACATGCCAGAAGGAGAGCACAATAACAAAGTATAAAGAATTAAATAAAATTAGAGAAGTAAAAGATTTATTAGGAAAAATAAAAATATAAAAGAATCAACAACAATGAATCAACAAGGTAAAACAGAACCCCAATGTAAAAGAGGGAATAAAAAAAAAAGAAGCCTTGGCTTGGTGTGGAGTTTAGCTGGGGTGGAACTTAGGCAGGGGTGCGGTTTAGGGTGGGGTGGGACCTAGGTAGGTGGGGCGTGACGTTTTAGCAGGGGGCAGGGCCTAGTCGGGGTTATATTGAAGCATGGGGCAGGGCCTCTGCTTAGGACCTGCACGAAAGGGGAAAGGCCAGATGTCAAAAGGAGGGCCTCTGGAGTGTGGAGTTCCGGAGTTTGGAGGTAGGGCACTGAGTGAGGTTGTGTGGGTGGGGTTTAGCCCCAGCGCATTTGAGGGGGTCTCAGAGGGGGTCTCCAATTGTAGAGGTGGGGCCCTGGGTGGGGGTGTAGGGGTGGGGCTTGGGCTCTGTGGGGCAGGAGGGTGGCTCTGAGCGCAGAGGATTAGGCCTGGGTGCCCAACAGTCTTCCCGGTGACTAATGGATAGGGAAAGCACTGCCCCCATTCCCTTCTGTTCCTTCACGCCCCTCCCCTACCATGTCCCCCAGGGTCTCCCCCGTCACTGCTGGATCCCTAACCATGGGTGGGTCCCTCTGGGTGCAGGAACTCCTCCTCTCCCCCCAACCACCCCTCAGAGGTGTTGGTCCTGGAGGTCCGGCCTTTACTTTTGCTCCCCCTTCCTTCCCTCCCACTCCCTCAGGATCCATGCAGCTGGAGGAGGCATAGGTGGGCAGAGGATCAGGCCCAGGATCTCAGCAGGTTCCTGGGGGCCCAAATGGACAGTGGAAACCTGGCCACACTCCCTTTTGATCTTCTGCCCTCCCAATGGTTCCCCAATTTGCCCCTTAGGGCGTGGGATGCTTTTCCCTCCCCCAGCCGCCCCTCAGGGCCACCAGTCCCATCCCACCTCCACTTCTCCTCCCCCTTCACCCCCCCCATGCCCCACATCCTACCCGGTTGCTGGGGGTTCCTCCCATCCCCTTAGATGTCCATGGTCCCCCACTGGTGCCTGGTAGGTGCCCTAGTTGTGAGGAGATGCGAATACTGCATCCTCCTAGTACGCCATCTTGACTCTGCCCCTCCTACATAATTTACTTTTTAACTACATTTTCTTTCATGCTTTCTGTTTTTTATTTTCTTGACTCTGAATTTTCTGTTCCATTTATTTATTTTTCCTCTTTTCTCTCCTCTCCTTTACTCCCCATCATAAGAAATTTCACAGTGTTTTTAATTTTGTATGACCTTTGGTTGGCCTATTTAAGCTCAAAATATAAATCTCACTCCAGTTCAGGGAAATTTCTATTTTCCTTTCACATTTCTTCCCCTGTATTGTCTCTTCTGTCCATTTCTGGGTTATGTATCAACTGGCTTTCGGAAATTCTATATCTGTTCTCTATCTCTCTTAGTTGTTTTTCTTATACTTCCTGTCTCTTTGGCCTTTTCCGTTGCATTCTGAAAGAAACCTTGAGCTAGATCATCCTGTTCACTGCGTTACTTCATGAGTGTCCATTCTGCTTACTTGGCACATGCATCAAATCTGTTTATTTACCAAGGTTGCTGACTTACTTTTTCATAGCCACGTTTTATAAGTGCAGTAGTCTTTCTGATCTCTTCATTGATGGTAATTATACAACCATTAAAATTTTCTATTTACTATTTTAGCAGTACTTTTTTTCCTTTCCATTTTAAGTTTTATCTCGTGTAGTTTTCTTTCTCGAATGTTTGGTGATTCTTGGTTATCTCCTCATGTTTCTTTGGGCACATGGCCAAGTGAGATATACAGGAGCCTGTCTTCTGCGTGTGGCAGCCTCTTGTTCTCCTAAAGTTAGCAGGTACTGGGACATTGTCCTGTTTCTCTGAGCTCAGACACCCTTCCTCCATTCACTGTTACCCAAGGGGCCGTGTCAGTGCTTGCTGCTATGTACACAAGCATGGGAGGGGAAGAGCCCACTGCCAAGCTCATCTCAGTGTAGTTCTCCAACTGGTCATCTTCATGAATGCCTCCCAGATCTCCTTCAGAAACACAGCTAACTCAGCCCTGGTTTATCCTGCATGCTTGTTTCTCCGTATAGTTTATTTTGTCTCCTTTCTACCTTCTAGGAATTCAAAAATTTTTTTCTGATAGGCTGAGTGCACTTACTGATTTTGCATGGTTATTGATTTTATATAGTCATTTGGAAAGTAAAAACAAACCAAAAAATGAGAACGTACTTAAATTATTCAATGACAGAGAAAATTATCATAGAATACACTAGAAATAGTGGTGAGAGCACTTTATGGGGAATGCATTCAAAGCTGTACCCTGAGATGCTCTACTCAGAGAAAGAAAAATCATAACTTTAAATCCAATCAGTACTCAAAACAGAAATGAATTAAGTATCCAGCCTAAGAATTTAGAACAAGAACAATAAACTATACTGAAGGAAGTAAATAAGAACAGAGATTAATAACAAAACTTCAAGAAACAGCTGTTATAAAAATCCAACAGCTTGTTCTTTGATAAGGTCAACAAAATGAACAGATCTCTGGTAAGTCTAATGAAGAAAAGATTACACAACTGCATTTCTACTGTTTCTACACAACAGTAGAAATGAGTGGCTAGAACCACAGTTTTAGAAAAGATTAAGTTTATATTACTATATAATAGTATGCTAATGAATATGTGGATTAAGTGAATGGTTTTATGAGAAAATGTAAAACTCTAAAATGATTCAAAGAATTAAAATAAAGACAAATGAAGATGTGAGTGATTTCTAAAATTTTCTGAGAATTACTTCTCCCTAACAAGCTAAACTTGGATAATTTTCCAGGCAAGTTCATCAGAATTTTCAAGAAACAGATTGTTTTTCTATGTTCTATGAATTGTTTCAGAGAAAGGAAAAAGATTAAATAATTTAGAATTAATATTATTTAACTATCATCCCCATGATGTCACAACCTCGTAAAGGGAGAAGACACACAAACACACACACACACACACACATACACACCCAGAGATTTATAGATATTAACATCTGAAAGAAAATTCTAGCCTAATGGGATTTTTTTTTCTCTTAAATAATTTACCAAGACATAGTAAGGTTTTTTCTTGGAGTGCAAAGATGACTAGCTATATATTATAACTTTTTATATCATATCACTGCAGATATGATAGGTCGTGAGAGAAAAAGAATTTGACTACCTCTGTAGTTGTAAAAAATGGGCATTGGTAAGTTAAAATCTATCAATTAAAAAAACATAGTGAGCTAGAAATAAAATTTTTTCTCTTAAGATACATATAGTCTTCCAAAGCAATAACCAACATTAATGTCTGTGGTAAAATATTAGAACAGTGAACAACATAAGGGTATTTGCAACCCCTACCACTAACCAGTGTTGTTCTGCAAATTCTAATTTAGTGCTTCTCGATGTTATTTGATGAAAAACTCTTTGTAGTGAAGGGGAAAAAACCTTCAGTTTTGCATGGAACAAGGTTTGGGACTTGTTTCAGTCAACTTGATAAGACAAAAATAAAAAAAGGAGTTTGTCTAATTATTGGAAATAAATAATTTATAGATGACAGCAATCTGCCCGTACAACCCAAGAGAATCAACTGAAAAATACTTAGAACAAATAGAGTTGGTTATAAAACATTTATATAAGAATCAACAACTTCCTCAAATATTAGCAAAAAATTAATTAGAAAATAGGGGATAAAAAGATCTCATCAAAAAGCAACTATGGGGACTTCCCTGGTGTCACAGAGGTTAAGAATCCACCTGCCAATGCAGGGGACACAGCTTCGAGCCCTGGTTCGGGAAGATCCCACATGCCACGGAGCAACTAAGCCCGCGCGCCACAACTACTGAGCCCGTGCACCACATCTGCTGAAGCCCGCATACTTAGAGCCTGTGCTCCGCAACAAGGGAAACCACTGCAATGAGAAACCCATGCGCCACAACTAGGGAAAGCCCATACACAGCAATGAAGACCCAATGCAGCCAAAAGTAAAATAAACAAATAAATAAAATTAAATAAAAAAAGATTTAAAAAGCAACCATGTAAAAAATTGCTCAATCCCTAAAAAAACCGAACCCCCCAAAACCCCCCAAACCTAACCCCCCCCCAGAAAACCTGAGAACTTTCCTGTGATCCATTAAAGTAAATTTGAATAAAGTAGAGATGGCTGATACCCCTTAGTGGTAAAATCAATACTGTAATAACTACAGTTCTATCCAAATTAATTAGTGAGTTAAATGGAATTCCAATAAATATCTCAATGGAATTTGATGTAGGTTGAAAAACTATATCTACACTTCAACTGGGAGAATAAGCACAAAATTAAACAAGAAGTTTATAAAAATATGGATAATAATTTGTATGTTTGCTGGGGCAAGGAGGGCTTACACTATTAGCTATTAAAAAACATTACAGACTCCCTTGTACTGCTGCTGGTAAAAGGGGAACTGAAGGGCTATCTGACGATACCAAATTCTAAAGAGTTTCCTAAATATAAAAGTATTAGATCTAAAAGGTATACATCTATTCTGAGGAAATAATCAGAGATGCACACAAGCTGTTTATGTAAGAGTGTTTATTTTAAAAATCATCTTAATGGAAAATTTGAAACAATTTGTTCAGCAGTAGAGGATTTGAAGATTTTGAAGTTTGGAATACAATGCATCAATTACTACTGTGTTTTAATGACGTAGGAATATGCTCACCTACGTGAAACTGAAAAAAGGCAAGATTATAAAATAGAGTCTGGGTGAGTTTAGAAGCCTACGTCTTCTTCTTATGGTACTTTGTGTGTGGATTACTTCGTGTCTCTAAACCTTATCTGTTATGGATGATAGTGATGTTATTTACCTCATGACATTGTTTCTAAGATTACGTGAGAGAGAGCACGTGGAGAGTTTATCCTATTGCCTGGCATGTGGAAGCCTGTAAGTGTGACTCGAGGTGTCGATAAGCAGTTATAATTTCTGTATGTATGTAAATCAAGAAATGAAGGAAATATACTGACATGTTAAAGGAGCTTATCTCTGGGTGGAGGGTTTTAATGAGTGATTATTATGTTTTCCTTCATAGTTTTTGTATTTTCTACATTTTTGACAATGTATAAGTAAATTTTATAAGAAAAAAATTTTTTAAGTTAGAAAGAAATTTAGTTTCTTAAAAAATTTCTTAAGTTAGAAGAAATTTAATAGGAAGTATTTATGGGTGGGAGATAGAGAGCTGTGTGATTCAATGACTATTGTAGCTGAAAGTCTACAATAGTAGACTTTTCAGAAAGCTGAAAGTTTCTTTATATTAAAATGATAGAATTAACAATAACTAGTAAGAAAGGAGTACACATTATTAATGCTATTTTTTCACTCTCCTACTTTACCCATGAGTATTTACTTCCTTGGATTTGGTTGGTCTCCTCTTGATATTTTGAGGTCATTTCCACTTTTTCCCATAGCCAAGGACATCTTTGTTCTTCTGGGCAAAGTTACTACTGTGGGGAGCCACAGAACCAAGACTCCTCTAAGCTGTCCCCGGCCCCAAACTCTTCTCCTGTTTTAAAAATCATTCAAAGTAGGGGTTCTTGAACTTCATGGCATTAACTCTCCTGCTTCTACTATGCTTTTCTTCTTGTTGAGTTGAGAGAACACTCTCTCCTGGGAGAAGTATGTCCTGCCCGTGTGATGGCACTTTCATGTTTACATAAAGCAGTCAAGCTGAACCATGTCAGAACACGTCCCACCGGAATTCAAACATGATTTTAAAATGACCCTATCCTAGTCTCCAGTTACTACAGCCTTGCTTTGGAACATGCCTTTAAACTCATCAGCTTTCTCAAGCATCCAGCCTTGAACACACCTGTTTGTTGTATAGTTGAGCCTTTGGTAAACTGCAACACAGAGAAGTGATTTCTATAACCTCTAGCAGGAGATGGTGACCCTTTTCCTTCTTGCTGTTAGCTTGGGCCCCCAGCACTGATCCCTGGCAGCCCTTCCTCCAGTGAGAGCAATCCTGGCAGGGTGGGCACAGAAATTGGCACCGTTTGCAGTGTTGTCCTCATTGACCAGTGTTTGCAGGAGGTTCTGCTCTTGGCATCTCCAAGATGATATTTTGTTTTTCCTAGTACTTAAGTACCTTCTCTGTATGGAGCTCTGTCTGAATGCAGGGAGATGAGCAGAGCAGTGAGAAGACACACACTCTTTCCCCTGGGAGCCTTCATGGATGCACTTAAAACGTCGAACATTCAGGAACATTTATTCCTTGTCTCTCATTTGCATCCCTTCCTTCGTATTCCTGTGTCATGTTGCTTGAACTTGTATTCAGTAATGCATCTTTTTGTTTTGTATCACAGTTGTTTCTGGGTCTGTCTCTCTCATTATACTGTGATTTCCTTCAGGTTGGAGCTGGGTCTTCCTTGCTTCTGTACCTTCAGCCTGAATCCAGGTGTCTGGAAAACGGTTGGTGCTTCACAAATTTGTGTTGAGTGAGATAAGATTTGACCGTGTCTCAGATGCTGTGCGTCATGTCCCTCTGGCTTAGAGTGTTTTGATTTTCTTAATGTCCAAAGCTCAGTCCCTGGAACAGGAATGACTTATTTTGTATCTATCCAACGAGGTATTGCACTTATGTGTGAGAACCGCATCAATGAACCAGGAATACGCTTATAAAGCACGCAGATGCAGCTGCAGTGGCTGTCAGTTCAGCAGAACAAATTAATTAGTTGAAATAACCCTTTGCGGCACCAAAGGAAAACCAGCCTCTCCCTAGTAAATATGGTTTGCTGCTTATAGAATAATAATCCTGAGTGCAGTGGAGCTAGAGCCCCCGCTTCTGCCACCTGGAGCAGTGGTCTTGCATGATGATGCCTCATCGGTTCCCTTACCCTTCCCTCCTGCTCTGTTTTCTCCTCTCCCCTGTCCTTGCCTCTGTAACAGGATGCTGCGTGCTATTCTCTTCCCGTCCTCTTTACTTCTTCCCTGAGAGTCCTTGGCTTCATGAGGTAGTATTTTGCTCTTTTACATTTTTACATATTAAAAACTGTATATCCACTGGGATTTTTAAATAAAGGAAAGCATAAAGAAACAGAAATGGTCTCCCACACAGATAAACCTTCTTGATGGTTTGAGGACGTAATATATTTGCATGGTTCAAAAATTAAAAAAAACCCACTACTTATATTAAAGTTTCCTTCCTCTGCCTATCTACTCGCTATGCTTTTATCTCCAGTGATAGTTATAGTTAGCATTTTAGTATGTGGTTTACCATAAAAATGTCTAAAATATGATGTACACCAGCATATGAGTTAAAATGGATGTATGTGTATCTTTTCTATTTACATGGAAGAGTCCCCCACAAAACTGCTGTAAACTGACTTTTATTATTTAATGTGTCTTAGAGATCTCGCCACAGGCACCCCCCTCAGTCTATCTAATTCTCTGTAACTGCTGCAGAGTACTCTGTTGTGTGGACGGTCTGCCTTCCTGGGCCAGGTCCTTCTTAATGTGCATTAAGACTTTCTCCTGAACTTTTACTGTTTCAATAATACAAGTATGCCCCTCCTTTTTTTTTTTTTGCCTCTCCTTTTATACATATCTCTGAACACTTCTGCAAAGGATGTGTACATTTTACATATCAATGTTTATTGCTCTCCAAAAACTAAATTAGTTTTTATTAACTTCGACACTCCACCAAAGTGCTGGGATGTACCTGATTCTCTATCAGACTTTTCTAGTTTCTCTCGCTGTGATAGAAGAAAAATTTTATCTCATTGTTTTGATTTATATTTCTTTGACTTTGTGTGAAGATGATGACTATTTTTAATTTACAGGCAGTCTGTAGTTTACCTGCCAACTTCCTCCTCCTATCCTTGGCCTTTTTCTGTTTGGTGGTTGTGTTTTCCTTGTTGGTTTATATATATATAAATATATATAGTCTTTATATATAAGGTCTTCAGCTACCTCCTCAGGCCTTCCCTGAGACTCCATCTAAAATAGGAACTGAGCCACTGAGCCTCACGACAGTGTGTTTAATCCTCTGCATAGGATTACGGGCGGGTATTTTTCTCACCTATTCTTGGGCTTCCTTTTTTCCAGAATATAAACTCTTAAGGAGCAAGGATCTCGTCTATCTTGTTCATTATCATTTCTCCATCATGTAGATCCAAGCCTGCCTCATAATAAGCACTCAGATATTGTTGAATGACTGAATAAAAGAATAATTGAATTAGCCTATGTATGTCATAAACATTTTTTTAAGTTTTTTTTTCCCCAATTGAAGCTTTGAATTTTCATACAGCCAAATTTATTAATCCTTTTCCTTTATGATTTCTGGACCTTCCTCATTCCAAGTTTATAAATAAACTTACCCATGCCTCCTTTGGAAACTTCTGTGGTTCCATCTTTTAGATTCAAATCCTAGGGCTCTATAAAATTTATTTTGATATAAAAATAAAGGATCTTGTCCTAATTTTCTCACAGTAGTTGGCTAGTCCATCATCATTCATTGAACTATCTCTCCTGCAAGGGTTTAGCACAAAAACTTATGGTAAACTGTGTTTCCATGTAGTAAGTCTTTACCTGGACTCAATCAGATTGTTTAAATTACTGTAGTTTCATGATATGTTTTAATATTTGGGGAAGCTGGTTCTCCCTCATTTCTTTTTTTTTTTTTTTTCGGTACGCGGGCCTCTCACTGTTGTGGCCTCTCCCGTTGCGGAGCACAGGCTCCGGACGCGCAGGCTCAGCGGCCATGGCTCACGGGCCCAGCCGCTCCACGGCATGTGGGATCTTCCCGGACCCGGGCACGAACCCGTGTCCCCTGCATCGGCAGGCGGACTCTCAACCACTGCGCCACCAGGGAAGCCCACGAAATGTTTTTTAAAAAGGTACAATAAGCCAGTATGTAGAACAAAAGAACAGGCCAGGAGGCTGGAGCAAAAAAAACAAACAAACCAGGATATCAGCACAATTTCAAGCTGGAAAGTAGAGCAGGAAAAGGCAGAACTCATTTTCAAGAAGTGGTAACACTGAAGTTGAAGCAGTCCCGATACAAGTGTGGAATTGGAGGCAGCTGGTATCACTGAGGGCTAGGGTTGAAAGAAGGATGACTTGGAAATCTAACTCAGGAATGGTAAGACCCCTAGGACCCTTCCCCCACCTCACTGAAAGTTTAAAAAAAAAAAGTAGTAAGGATGAGGGATGAGGATGGTTGCGTACCAGGAAGGGAAGCTGGAATTGGGATGGACGTAGTAATAGAGATATAAATCTTCTCCATGGTAGGAAGCCAAAAAAAATACTATTTTTTTTTAAATTAAGAAATAGGATATTCATGCTTTGAAGGAGATAAATGACAGATGAAACCACACACAAAAATTGAACATGATTGTGTGGGTGAGGGAGAGGACTGGAGCTTCTTTTATTTTAATATAAGCCTAGTATAAGTAGTACTGTTGCTTGGTAGACTTTTAAACTATGTTCATATAGCGACAAAAATTAAAATGAAAGACTTTATGCCATTGTAGAGAATGAGTCTCTAGCACAAGGCTTGGCATCTAGGTATTTAATAAGTACTTGTGAAGTGGCTAAATGAATATTATTCAGTTATTTAGAAAATTCTCCAATTTTACCCTTGTCATTGGTGCTAGGTAGAAATTAGAATTAAATAATGTGCTTTAGGGATTAATGAGTAGCATATTTGGATTATCATAGTATAAGAAACCAGTCTTTTTATTCTGGAGACTATAGAATATTGGAAGGCCTTTGAATATAGTTAAAAGAATAAAATGTCAATCTGAACTTTGAATTTATTTTATACTTTTCATCATGGAAGTTTGGGGGTTAAAAAAATACATGTGTTCATATGTGTTTATCAAGAGGTGACAATATTTTCTCTCTCAGAAAACCTCTTTGACTTAGGCACTAACTTATGACATGGGCCTGATAACTTCCCTCTGCTTTTTTCTGTCTTTGACATGAGGTTATAACTTGGTCTGCCTCAAGATGTACGCAGTTGAGTATTGAGAATCTCTGGCACCTAGTTCTTTGGTTTAATACTGTAAACACAGTAACTGAGTGTGGAAGTTGTTGCCTCTTCCAAGAATATAATCAGAATGTCAGAAACTAGAGATTTAGTTTTAGTAACATGATCTCCTATTTGAAGCAAAGTATCCTCTTCAGGGAGTCCAAAGTTCTGCTAGTATATGAAGTAACCAGTCAATGATAGGTGAGTATTATTCTCCAGAATGGAAGGTGTTTTTGGAATTGCTCTACAGAATCAAGTCCAATATATATTTGTAAGTAGCCATGAATTTGTTGGGAAAAAGAAGCTTTTTTTAGAGAAATTACCAAGAAATAGTATTGTGTAACATTCGTTAAGGAACTAATTTGTTTTGTTTTTCTTTGGAAGACACAGGTGAGTTTGGCTCACATTGTGTTTTCCTCTGTGTTACGTTGTACTGAATGGTCTAATATCTTGAACATGCACATTGGCTTTTTAATCTCACAAGTTTACACTCACAGAGTTATTATTTGACTAAGGCACAATTATTTTTGCTACCTGGTTATGTAAGAAAATAATTTCACATGGAAATGGTACTCAAGTAAAAGTTTCAAAAATGAAATATTGTACCAGCTAAGGTCAAATACTTAATTGATTTGGGTGTCTTCTGTACAACCATGTTAATTGAAAACCATATTTTAAAATTTCATTGTTCCTAGAGTGAATTAATGGAATTTAAACGAGAGCAAGAGGAGGAAGAAAGAGCCAAAATCCACCAGGCTGAACACAGGAGGTATTAATGGCAAAAAAATGAGCATCCTTGGTTAAAACACTACCTATAAAGTTTTTTCAATGTTTTGGGGAAACACTAAAGTAACATTGAATACAGTTTTGGAATGTATATTACCTTTTAATCTTTATATTATTGGGGTGTGGTATGTGTGAGGATGCCAGCTGCTATGCGTGCACACACACACATACACGTACAATATCCAATTCTTCTGAACTGGTGGCATAAATTGACACTAGAAAGTGAAATCAGTTCTCAAGCTATATGTTTATTTAGGTCATACTTAATTTTCCCTCCATGGAACAAAGCATATTAATCCTTTGATATGATGCTTTACCATTTGTAGACTACTTTAGAATGATTGAACTAGTACAGATGGCAAGATACTTATACTTGAATATAAAAGCTCAGACAAGAACTACCATTAAAATTGTTTTATGTTGACTAATATATTAGGGAAAAAATCTTAAAATAGAACCAGTAAGTAATGTTTAATAGTGGAAATAGTCTCTATCTTATTTCTAATGTCAGGCAGTAAGAGTACCCAGAATATCATGTTGATGTTGGACCAGTGCTAATAACTACCATAGATATCATTATTCTAGATTTTCCTAGGGAGCAGCTGGGTTATTTGAGTTTACTGCAGTGTGATTGTCTCAGGAGAAGAATTTAATGTAAAGGCTTTTATGATTTAAAGGAGCTGTGGATGTGTACTCATATTATTTTGACTGGATTTTTCTGCTTCTATAGCCCAGTCAGAACAGTTTTAAAATATCAAATGTGAATTTATGTGTTCTTCTCTGGTTATAAGGAAACATAAAAACTCTGATACACTGGTTAGACTATTTTGTTGGCTAAAGCGGAACCGTTACTGCTACCTATTTTATAATAAAGTAGGTCATGAATTAGTTTAGTCTTTTACTTTTTTTTCTCTTTAAAAGTCTTCCTATTAAAAAACCTGATATTGTATTTCTATAACACTGGTTAGTAGTAGCCAGTTATTTCTCTGAATTTCTGAGAATTGGATTATAAAGCTTTAAGCATTTTAAAGATAGTGGTATGTCACATTAATAGGTCCCATTGCTAAGAAATTAATCTTCAATGGACACCCAATAAAAATGCGGTATTTGATTAGAGGTGGAAAAGATTACTTTTTTTGTTACAGGAACCTTGACCCTCATTCTTTATTTCCTTATTGCTGAATACCTAAATATTGGTGGCACTATTTATTTCCTACATCTCCTATTCTTTCTATTGATTCTAGTTAAATGTAGATCCAAATTTAATCCAATAGGAAATCTCTCTGGATAATAAACTCAGTAATCAGTTCTGAAACAACTGATCAAGTCTTTAAACATATTTTATGCTCTCTATCAGCTTTTGATAAAAGCTTATGTTTGTATTGTCCTTTGGAGTTTATAGTGAGCTTTTCTATGTTATATGAAAATACTCGTTCAGTTGTCTCTTAATGCATAAAATAGCTGTGTCCATTCCTGCTGAGGGCAACAATACAGACTATGTAGTTTGAGCATACGGGACATAAGTTAGGTTTTCTCCAGGGACATAATTTTATTGGAGACAAAAAGACAATGTGTTTCCTACTGTTTGGAAGTTCACATAGCAGAAAGTGCAGCCCTGAGTTTTATAATAGAAAGCTTGTAGATTCCTAATAAGCTTTACAATGAATCCCATAAGATTGAACCTGATTGCACCTGAACCTGACCCAGTGTAACTTTTTGAGTAAGAGAAGAAAGTTGAAGCTCCACTGGGAAAAGACAGAGCACCGTGGTCAAGGACTTGAAAGGATCTGGGCCACAAGCTGGAAACTGGAATGAACTGAACTGATTTATTGAAACTTGAACCATCCTTGAACAATAATTTTTATCCTTAGAAGAAAATTCAGAGCACTAGCTTGACAGCAATGAAATGTATGTATTTTCTAACACTAGTAAACAAAAATATAAACTGGTACCTTTTTCCCCCTATTTGAATTTGTTACTGAGTCCAAGCTCGTACTTCTCGTCCCATGACAGGCCAATAAATCAGAGACGAGGTGGTGGGGCAAGGAATAGCGACTTTATTCGGAAACCGGCAAACTGAGAAGATGGTGGACTCGTGTCCCAGAGAACCATCTTGCCTGAGTTAGAATTCAGGCTTCTTTTATACTAAAAAGGGAGGGAGTAAAGTCAGACATTTCCTGGTTCCCGTCAGCCTCCAGAGGGGATGTGTTAATTTCTTCCTCCCTGCAGTCATTCACAGGTGGGCCTGGTCAGGATGCTTTCTGTGAGCTAAACAGGTATTTTACCTCATTATCTGAGAGGAAGGGTTCTCAAAAATGGGCCACTCTGTATAATTTAAGCTTATTGGCAACATCCCTTTAGTGATTAACTTGTAGTAGAATACAAAAGATTCTTCCCTATTACAAATTCTTGATAGAAATTGAAAAGGGTAATCTATTTACCACCCATGATCTCTAGTTGACCCACTCTGCTGTCCTCTTAGTAACATGCTTAAAAGTGAATCACATCACCTTGTGTGCCTCACAAGTTATCCATCTTCAAAGTGTTTGAGTGACTTGAGTGCAGTGGACAGTGAACTACATTCACTACCATGGGAAATTTCACAATGCAGCTGCAGTCACAGAAGCAGGCCGAGGTGGGGACCATGCACCTGGACAATTCATTCATTCACCTCTTACGTATCAGGGCACACTCTGTGAAGCCTTTGTTCTAGGCACTGGGAATAGGCGTAAACAAGGCAGAGAAGGTCCCTGACTGCATGGAATTTACAGTCTGGAGGAAAGAAACAGAAGTCAACAATTTAACGGCGAGATTATTTCAGACAGTGATACACACCAGGAGGACCACGACACAGAGTGATGTTAAGAGAGAGATTGGAGAAGACGATAGTTCCTCAATGAAGAGGTGACATCCAAAAACAAGAGCTGGTCACATAGAGATGGGGGGGCGCAAATCATGCAATGGAATGCCCCCTCTTATCAAGCACAGGAACAAAAGCAAAGGCCCTAAGTCAGGAATGAGCTTGGTCTTTCTGAGTCCCAAATGATTTGAATATAGATGGTGAGGAAGAGAATAATACAACATGAGGTAAGAAAGGTAGGCAGGAAATAGAAGATTCTGTAAGCCAATGATTTTATTCTAAGACTAATAGGAGTCATGGGAGGGTTTTAAACAAAATTCCGGAAGGCACGATCCCTTTTATAGTAAGGTGGTTGTATGGAGAACAGATTGCAGAGGGCAGGAGTGGAGGCAGAAGCAAGATGAGAGACGACAGGGATTTGTACTAGAATGGTGGTCATCAAAAGAAATGGGTGATTTAGGATGTGTCTAGTGGGTGGAGCCAACAAGAATTCTAGTGGATTGGATGTGGGGTGTGATGGGGGGGATATTGAGGGAAAGCCCATCTTTGTTACTGACAAAAAGACTGGATAAAAACAGCCCCAGGCGTATGGACCATCCAGCATACCATCGGTTGTGTAGTTTTAGGGGGATCAAGGTCAGTTCTGTCTTCCTTAATATTCAAGTCTCCAGCTCAAGTATCTTACTTCGACCTGCATGCTGAGAGGTCTAGAAAAGGTGACTTAAACATTCAGTTCTGCAGTGAACCAGGCTGACCAGAATATGGCACCTGGGTAGATTTTATGGTGAGAGATTAAAAAAAGTCTTCTGATAACTAAGATGTGACCACTGCCAGACGCGGCTTGGAGTTGAGGAGAAAACAGCAACCCCATAAGCCAGAGACTAACGTGGGTCAACATGCAGTTGGCATTTTAGCTGGCACACTGAGCAAGACCGCTAGGCAAACCCCCAGCCTCTGACTTTGCCACTCAGCAGTCATTATCCTCAAAGTTCCCAAATCTCCCACAGTCGCTGACTTACAGCCACCCACCATGACCACATTCGCTAAACTTCATGACTAAAAAGGAGGCTAACTTGACTGGGTCCTGCCTAGCCTCCCTTCCACAAGCATGGATTGAGTGGTTGCTGTGCTCCAGGCACTCTGTTTCTGCTGAGAAGCTTATGGTCTTCATGACACTGTTCCTCAATAACCCGTTCACATCATAGGGTACCTGTTACAATGCTATTTCTCCAGCCACCATGTCCCTGACTCTACTCAGCCATACATGGGCAACTCAGAGCATGGTGTGGCCTTTTTCTTTTTTAACTTCAAAAAGTGTAAGATATAACACACAGAAAGTCCATGAAATGAATATTTAGGATGATTAATTATAAAATGGACATCCAGGTAACCAGCTCCAGGAATAGAATATAACCATCATCCTATAGGTAACCTTATCCTGACCCTTATGATAATCACTTCCTGCCTTTATCGTTTTACCTCCTATATGTTAAACTTAATTTCTGAAATTGGTTGCTGCAAGTATGTCCAAACATCAGGGAAAAATGTACCCCTCCCTTCTTTTGAAAGTTTGGGCTTCCTTCTTCTGATATTTCCCTTTTCCCACACTCTCTTCCTATTTTCCTTCTACTTTTCACTAATGGGATTTACCTTAGCAAGACTGGCAATGGGGTACAGGATATATGGGAGGGACATGTCTTGTAAAAACAACACCACAGAGCTATGTTTGGTTTCTCTTTATGTTTTAGTTCTTGCTGAAGCTTCCATCTTTCCTCAGCTTCTGGGGTTCACTCCTGGCATGGCCCTGAGGGGTGTGGTTGCTTGGGTGACCAAGGCTCTTGTAGAACTGGTAGAGGTGGGTAAGTGAAACTCTGAAGTTAAGAATTTATGCCCCTTTTGGTCTGAGCCAAGACTGGCACCGGCTCCACCAAAGGACTGTTCACAGCATGTCATATGGTTAACCTGAAAAGAAGTGTCTGTAGATTTCTTCTGAGCTGAATGGGGGCAGCAGTCCCCACAGTCAGTTCAGACAGCACATTAGGTTCTCAGAAATCTCTCAGCCCTGCAGCAAGCTTTCCACTTACACACATTTTTCATTGTTTTAAAGGGTAAATAATGCTTTTCTGGACCGACTCCAAGGTGAAAGTCAACGAGGTGGCCTCCAGCACTTTGGAGGCTATTGGAATATGAATAGTGGTAACAGCTGGGTGAGTTTTATTTTTATTTTTTCTAAAAAAATCTTTCAAAGTTGAAGAATAAAAACAATGAGAGTTTTAAAAATACGTTGTGGCCTTCTCCCCAGATACTATTTTTTTTGGCGTGCTATTCAGCTGTGTGATGGGCAGTCAGCCAGGGTGATTACTGTAAATTCCACAATAGCTTCTGAGAGATGGAGAAGGTCCTGATTTCAGCTCCAGTCAATGCCAATCACAATAAAAAATGACACCTGCCCTTTGTTTGCTGTGTGATTGCCTGGACTGCAAGGCTTTTTAAAAAGTCACCCTTTGCCCAGACCTAAAACAAAAACAAATGAACATTTTTTTTCAGGAAGATTTTCAGTGACATATGGTTATAAAAATAGTAAGCATTCTCCTGTAATATATTCTTTCAGTGAAACTAGCACGTCAAAGAAACCAGCATTTAATTTTTCACTACAAAATGATTTTTAAAAACCCCTACAGCAAAATGCACTTTTTGAAAATGAAATGTTCTTACAGATTTCCGTGAAGAAAACCTTGCAACTGTGTTGTAATATGTGTGTAATGTGTTTTGTGTGCACAATATATTATTGAAACAGCACCAAAGCTTTGGAATGTATGGGATTGTGGGGTTTGCAATGTGTACAGAATCAAAACTAACTACAGTGGGTTTTACAATTTAATTGAAGCCCAAGTGTATATGTACCTACTCAAAAAAAAAAAGAATGGATAGAAACCTTTAAACTGGTAAAATACAACAAAGTAATCAAATGCTTGCTGACCTGGAAACTCTAGAGGAGATCACCCCTTAACAAATACCTGATGGACAAAAGATCATTTTTGAGAAGACAATCTGTTAGAAATCTTATATACATGTCTCCTTGGAATGCATCTAGTGGTTAAAATTTATGGATAGATTTCAAAAATGTATATATATATTGAAGATAATTAAGTGTAGACAAATTTGTAGAGAATGCACAGTGGATGTGTCTATTTATAAGGTATGCTCATGTGTATCACTATGGCATTCAGAATAGGGACAATGTACAAGAGAGAAAAAAGAATCAAAACACAGTGTCTTTGCATCTTGTGTGAAATTGACATATTACTGACTTATAAGAATACACGAGTAAGAGTCATGTGGAAAATAGGGCATTGTGAATTTAAGACTATCCAAGTTTATAGAATTTATAAGTTGTGAAATGTGATTGAAACTCAGCTTTTGGACAGGACTTGGAAACTTGCTGTATATTTTCTCCTCTACTTAATAATTCCTCCACCACCACCACCACCAATTTAGAAGGTACATATACATAGAAAAATACCTGGGATTGAAGGGAAGATGATGGGAGAGAGTAAATGAAGACTGCATGGGCTGCTGTTAGGAGAATGAGGATATGGGAGTCTGGCTCACCACTGACTATTGGTAGGTCTTAGGTAAGTGAGCTGTGAATCTCCACTTAGGTTCCTCACAGATAAAAAGGGAGGAACATTGCTTTCTCGCGATGTGATGTGAGTGAGAATGATTGAAGATTCCTTAGTAAGATAGGCATATCCAAGTCCAAAGTGTATATTGGCTTCTCCCTTGCGTGAAAGAAGCAGTGACACAAAGGTAAGAACTTGCGCAGTCTCCCATCTCCACCTCACTTACCTACACACATCTCTTCCTCTATGTCTGCTTTTCCTTATGGACCAGATTCTATCTCCTCCACCTACTGGGGGACTTTGTTCTAACAATGTTCTTCTCTCTCTCCTGAACTGTCAGCTGTCATCTTGACTAGAAAATTCCCATCAGCAGAAAACTTAAATAAATATACATTATGTATTGAAGCCCCTTTCCCTTTTGCTACCGTCCTGTTTCTTTGTTTCCCTTTAGAGAAAAACTTTGAGGTATCTATCCTGTCTCCAATTTCTTTCCTCCCTTTTCTGTTAAACCCAGTCTAATCGGAATTTAGACCATATCTGTCTAACCACCGTGTTCTTCTCATGGTTACTGACATTGTCTACATTACAAAATCAAATGGTTATTTCTCAATTTTCATCTTTTGACCGATCAGCATCATTTGTCATGGTGAATCACTGCCTCCTCTTTGAACCTCTTTTTTACTTGGCTTCTGGGACACTGTACTCTCCTGGGTTTCCACCTATTTCAGTGGCCACTCCTTTCTGTTCTCCTTTGCTGAATCCCCTGTATCTTTCTGTCCTCTTAACAGTGGAGTGCCTCAGGGATCCACCTTGGACCATCTTCTTTACATTCATTTAATACCTTCATGGCCTCATTCATTCTCATGAAATTAAATACCAATATGCTCTGTACTCCCAAATTTCAATTTCCAGCCTAGACCTCTTCCTCTAGACTTGCAGATCCATTTGTCTACCCAACATCCCTACTTGCATGTCTAATAGACATTTCAACCTTAATATGTCTAAAACTTCACCTTTGATCCTCTTTACCCCAATGCTCTATCTGCACTTTTTCCTGTTTGCATAACAGTACAACCCATCTCTCACATCCTCACAGCTGACCCATCATCAAATCTTCTTGACTCTTCCTTCAGAATAGATCCCAACCTCCATCACTGCTCAACTCAATTCTTGAAATAGTCTCCTCGATGGTTTCCTTGCTTCCACACTTACCCACCTAGAGTCTGTTCTCAATATGAGACTGAAAAATAAGTCAGACCCAGTCACTCCTCTGCTCAAAGCCCTCCAATGGCTCTGATAACTCTCCAAATGTTTGGAGTAAAAGCCAAAGTCCTTAGAGTAAAAGCCAAAGGATTTCTATTTACTAACCCTTACAGGGGCTCCATGATCTAGACCCCACTCTACTCCTCTGGCACTCTCCTCCTACTGCCCTTCATCCTCATTCCTCCCAGCCATGCCAGCTTTCTGGCTGTTCTTCGAAAACTTAAGAACTGGCTGCTCCCTCTGTACTCTTCTCCAAAGTGTCCAAATGATTTGTTCTCTTTCAAGTATTTTCTTGCGTTCCAAGAATTCCTTGGCCATTCATTTAATGCTGCCACCTGTGCCCTTACCCCAGGCTCTTGTCATTCTCTTTGCAGTCTCCATTTCTTTATTCAGTAGCACTCTGCAACTTCTAGCCTAATTTTCTAACATCATTTTCTTAGATGTTTTGTTGACTAATTACTCTTATTCTCTCCCTGTGGTAATTTATGTTCCATCTTCCATCAGAGCAGGGCCCTTTGACTGTTTTGTTCACTGATATATCCCAAGCATAACACAGTGACTGGAACTTACCACAAGCACAGGGAAACATGTGGTTGTGGCTGAGGTCACCAAAATGACAGAGATTTAGAACCAAATGATTTGTTATAATAAAATGATTAGATACTGAATTTAAAATAACTATATATAAAACATTTGATGGAATAGATATTGGATTTGAAACGATGAGCAAAAACAAGAGATACAGACAACCAGGAAGATTTCAAAGAGAGCAAAACAGAACTTCTAGGAATAAAAAAATACAATCTTTGAAATTAAAGCACCCAATGAATTTATAACAAAAAGAATACAAATTAAGAATTAAACCAAAATATCATTTTTCATCTATTATTTGGCAAAGCACAAGAGACTGACAACATACTCTGTTGGCAAGATGGGGGAAACAGTTTCTTTCACACTTTGTCGGTGGGAATTCAAAATGATTTAAACCATATCTAGATTAGTTACTGTCTTCCCATAAAATAAAAACCAGGCCTACACATATTACAGAAAAGTTTTACTAAATGTTCAAGAAACAGATTATTCCAAATGTCTAGAATGTTTTCCAGATAAATGAAAAGGAGGGAGTATTCTTCCAAAGGATTAAGCAGGTGAATGTAACTATGAATCAAAATCAAAGACTATATAGAAAATAAATTATAGCCAGTCTCACTCATAAACATAGATTAAAAAAATCACAACAAAATTTTGACAGATTCAATTATGAATTTCTTAAAAAAAGCATAGTATATCCTTATCAAATTATATTCATCCCAGAAATACAAGCTTGGCTTATCACAAATAAACAAAAAAAAACCCAAAAAATCTCCGAGATAATTTACCTCATAAATTATAGGAGAAACACCATATGATCATCTCAATAGATACAGAGAAAGCACTTGATAAGTTTCAATACTCATTTGCAGTAAAAACTTCTAGCAAACTAGGAATAGAAAAGAAATTTCTTTAGCTAATACAGGGATCAAAGTTCTATAATAAAAACACATCAAAAGCTTTTCTTTTGAATCAGATATAAGCATTGAAAAGGAAAATATTTATAAATCACAGATGATACAATTATCTACTGAGAAAATCCAAAAGAATTTATATTAAAATTATTAGAATAAACAAGGGCCTAGCCATGTTGGTAGATAGAGGATCAATATATAAGAACTAAGTTTGTCTCTACGCGTAGAGAATCAACAAAAAAACCTAATAAAAGGGTAAAACCAGAGATGTATATTACCTTTAAAATACATATACAATTTTATAGAAAGACATTAAGGAATAAATAAATGGTGTTTTACCTTGTTAATGGATATGAATGAGGTCTCAAATAATCCGTTGATTTAGTTAAATTCTAATCAGAGCAAAGAACCAAGAATAGCCAATTCACTCCTAAAAATATAGAAGTACATATGGGACTTAATAAAATATTTAATATGGTATAGAATTGGCACAGGCAGACCCAACTATTTCTAGAATTTTGTTGTATGACAAAAGGTAGAGCCCATCATAAGGGGAAAATGGACTCTTCAACAAATGCTGTTGGGACAATTGAGTACCCACATGAAATCATTAAAAAAATCAATTCCAGGTAGAGTAAAGCTTATAAATAGAAAGGAAGACTTTTTAAATTCTAGAAGAAAATAGACTATTTATAAAATTGAGCTAGGGAGGATTTCATAAGACCCAAGGTATAAACTAAAAAGAAATGATAAATATACATTAAAATAAAACATCTGTTCATCAAAGGACACCATACAAAAATAAGAAAAGTTATAAACTAAACTTTTAGTGTGGATATGTTTTATAAATAATAAGTGGACAAGAGGTTAGTATACAGAATATATTTAGAATGTGGCATTTGTTTAGAAGTTGGTAGATGACAATTAAGCTCCTACAAGGAATGAGAGAGGAGGGCTCACAGATGGGGCTTGGAGGATATGCTGGAATCAGTAAAAAGCCAAAGACACAGAAAGAAAGGAGGAAGGCAGAAAATATGATAAAACTATGATGAAAGCCAAAGAAAAACTTGTTTCTTGAAACATCATATGGACACTTAAGTAGTAGGCCTTTGATCAGCATATTTTGGGTAGAAAAATTAGACCGATCTTTATTTTTAAAGCTTTTTCTAATTTAAATCACATTCTTCTCAGGTTACTTAATACATATTTGTTATTTGATTATTTATTTATAATTTTTATTTTTTAAAAATTTTATTGGAGTATAGTTGATTTACAACGTTGTGTTAGTTTCAGGTATACGGCAAAATGATTCAGTTATACATGTATTCATTCTTATTCAGATTCTTTTCTCATATAGATTATCACAGAATATTGAGTAGAGTTCCCTGTGTTATACAGTAGGTCCTTGTTGGTTATCTATCTTATATATAGTAGTGTGTGTTAATCCCATGCTCCTGATTTATCCCTTTCCCTCCCTCTGGTAACCATAAATTTGTTTTAGATATCTGTAAGTCGGCTTCTGTCTTGTAAGTAAGTTCATTTGTATCATTTTTAAAAAATTAGATTCCATATATGAGTGATATCATATGATATTTGTCTTTGTCTGACTTACTTCACTTAGCATGATAATCTCTAGGTCCATCCATGTTGCTGCAAATGGCATTATTTCATTCTTTTTTATGGCTGAGTAATATTCCATTGTATATAGGTACCACATCTTCTTCATCCATTCCTCTGTCGATGGACACTTAGGTTGCTTCCGTGTCTTGGCTATTGTACATAGTGCTGCTATGAACTTTAGGGTGTGTGTATCTTTTCTAATTGGAGTTTTCTCTGGATATATGCCCAGGAGTGGGATTGCTGGATCATATGTAATTCTATTTTTAGTTTTTTAAGGATGCTCTATACTGTTCTCCATAGTACCATATTCTTTGATAATTTAAAATTGCTTTTATATTAAAAATTTGTTTTTGGTCTTCTAGAGTCCTTTATTACTTTTCATGATGCATCTAGGGTAGGATGTTTAAAGAATCACTTCAAACGATCCCTTCTCTGATACCAGTAGGTGAGACCCTTCGAGATGCTGTGGCAACGTTGACTCCAGTGTCTTCAAAGGCGGTTAAGCATTTGCCATGACCCATGAGGCAACCTGAAATTTTAGTTTCCCAGAATGTTAGAGCACCAGTAGTCTGAATCCCAGGTGTACCTTGGCCCAGCAGTCTGGGAGGCCTGATGGAGATGTCATGACTGTTTGCACATAGTGGGGGGTGGGGACTCATTTAAGTCTGTCTCCTTTCCTCCACGTCCCCTTAGAAGTCACCTTCCTGCTGTATAATACAGTGTGCCTCTACTCCACACAGTTCCATTTAAATTGCTCTGCCCCGTACTACATTTGCCCTGTCCTTGCTGTAACTATGGAGGTGGGTGACAATATTTGTGAACACTATTAGTTGTGACCCGTGTTAGCTTATCTCTCAGAACACAGCTGATGAGCTGTCATTCAATAAGCCATTACATTGTTGACAGAGACCATTTTGTGACTCAAAATGGAACTTGAAAATTAAATCATTTCACTGGGACTTGAAATCATTAAAAAAATAGTCAGGTAGAGTGTTTTTTGGAGGAACTTCATTTTGGATTTACAAAGGCTTTGAATTTTGTTGCTGGTACTAATTTTTGTTTTCTTTTTCTTCCAGGATATATGAGAAATATTTGCTTACAACTGGCCTTTGTCAACTGACCTTGAAAAACCACCCGAGATGTTTTTCCTTCTTGCAGTTTTGTTCAGCCTCACTGTTTTTACCTTGACTTCAACTGCCCACCCACTCAGCTGAGCAGCTGGGGATGACTGGTTTCTCCCTGTCGTTATTTATGCATGTTTGTAGGAGCTGATTACTGAACTCATATTTAATCTCTACTGCCAGTGAAATGCTGCATTATTTTTCTAATTGGTTTCACCTCGTATTGGAAGTATAATTATAGACGTGTTAGTAAGATAGAAAAGGAGGGAATCATTTGATGCTTTCAGGTTAGTGAGAGCTGTGGGTGCTGCATGCCTGTCTCTCTAAACAGCTAATTCTTATCTAATTCTCAGATCAGGTTTGGGGAAGCTTTGGCACCTTTAGATTTGAATCCCTACTTTCTTAATTCAGGGCACAAATGTGAGCAAAAGAAAAAAATAAATCTTTTATATGCTTTTAAACAAATTTATAAATAAAATTTGAACTGCTTCTGTATAAATGGCTTTTGGTTTTTAATGAAAAGCTCTTGAGGGGTCTCATTCTTATATTCTCCTCTACAGTCCATAGAGATCAAATGTAGTACTATAATCACTATTGGAGTTGGCTTTGGTCTTGACTGACTTACTAATACTGTTCTTCTGGTTTTTCAGAGTGGGATAGTTCATTTCCTGAAAGGCCGTGAAAAAAATCGGCTAGACACAGATACCACGTGTGGTTTGTAGGTATTTTGGAAACTTGTCTTTGCTCATGCAACCTATTTCCTATTACTAATTCAGTAGGCTTTCCTGTTCTACTTTTATGAACTTGAACCAGTTTATAGACACTAGTGTGAGAATATTGGTTTTCCACACTGTATGGTCTGGCCACCCCCATCCCCCCACGTTATGTAGGCGAAGCATTGTAGCATTGCATGTAATCTTAGAAGGAAGGTTGGAAGAGTAGATAATTTTTGCAGCTGGACACAAGTAGACAACACTTTGCAGCATTTAAGAGATCTTCTGTGTTACCAACTGCTCTGTCGTAAGTAACTTTCTAAACGTATATTTAGGGCAACACTGGGATTTCAGGTCCTTGGGCCGAGATTGAGGGAGCTCACAGAAGTGGGGTGAGGGTGTGGTACAGAAAGAGCTGCACTGGGTGGTGGTGATGGTGGTGGTGGCTGACAGCAGATGGTGCTCAGCTCGTTTCTTTGGAGAAAATAATGCAGACACTCTTGGTTTCCCTCTCTTCTGCCAGCTGAACCTACGTTAGTGCTGTTGACAGTAATATAAAATGTTTGGTCCATCTAAATCTTTGTCACTGCCTAATATGGGGAAAATGAAATCCCTCAGCCTGGGTTGGAAACACCGCCAAACTGATTGTAGGTGTGTGGATGTCACAGGCATTTTACTGCTGTGGCATGCAGCCATTTCAGTCCTACACCTGCCAGCCTGGCTACCTCACAGTCCATGGTCATGTTCTGGTTTTTGTGTCTACGCTTGGCATTCCTCACTTGCCGCTATTTTCCAGTGTGTAACCTGGAGTCAATGTAGGGGAAAGAGATGCTTTCTTACTTTGGGGAATCTTAGGAAAGTTGGTGTCAATTTCCTTTCTACTGCCTGCCATATCCTGCATTCCCAAAGATTTTGTTCAGGTGTCTGGTCTCATAAAAAAAATCATTGTGCAGGTATGGAAAATTGTGACTTTATGGCCCAAATTATCTCGACCACATATGGGATGGTAAACACCTTCCTTGAACAATTCTCTGTGTAGGTAGAAGTAACCAGAAATGAAGCAAGAGTTGCTGTGTAAGGGAGCCTACCATTTTGCTTTTCATATTTAATCTGCTCTTGATTGGAATACAGTTTGACTTTTGGGTAACCCTGGATAGGAATCCCAAAGTTCCAATCACCTTTTCTATGCTTTTAAAGTACATTTTCTGAAAAAGAGAATAAAAATGAGACAAACTGTTACAAAAGTAAGTTTTTGTTACAGACACTTGAGACATACAGATGAGTAATAAAAAGGAAAAAAATTGGTGATTTTTTTTTTTCAGGTTTTATTTGTTGATCTTCACACCTTAGTATTTTGGTATGCGTCCTTCCAGATATTTTTATCTGTATGTGTATCAAAATCCCTGCAATAAAGTCCTTACAGATACTTGTCTAATGATTGGATGAGGACAAATACCTTGAATTAGAACTTTTTTTTTTTTTTTCGGTACGCGGGCCTCTCACTGTTGTGGCCTCTCCCGTTGCGGAGCACAGGCTCCGGACGCGCAGGCTCAGCGGCCATGGCTCAAGGGCCCAGCCACTCTGCGGCATGTGGGATCCTCCCGGACCGGGGCACGAACCCGTGTCCCCTGCATCGGCAGGCGGACTCTCAACCACTGTGCCACCAGGGAAGCCCAGAACTGGTGGTTTTAAGGAAATCCACATTTATAGGGGTTTTAAAGTATGTAGTTAAATTACTTTCCCAAATGTTGACATCAGTATTTACTGCCACCAGAAGTATGCTCTATACCCTCCCTCATCCTGTTACTATTTTTTAAAAATCTTCGCTTATAGACATAGAGAATGGACTTGAGGACACGGGGAGGGGGAAGGTTAAGCTGGGATGAAGTGAGAGAGTGGCATGGACTTATATATACTACCAAAGGTAAAACAGATAGCTAGTGGGAAGCAGCCGCATAGCACAGGGAGATCAGCTAAGTGCTTTGTGACCACCTAGAGGGGTGGGATAGGGAGGGTGGGAGGGAGACGCAAGAGGGAGGAGATACATATATATATGTATATGTATAGCTGATTCACTTTGTTATAAAGCAGAAACTAACACACCATTGTAAAGCAATTATACTCCAACAAAGATGTAAAAAAAAAAAATCTTCCCTTATATGTTGAGTGAAAAATGTCATTTGGAGAGCTTAACTCCTCTTTTCTTTTTCCTTAGGTCTACTCGTCATTTTTTATCTTCTTTTGTGTGCGTGTGTGTGTGTGTGTATAGTTGATTTGTAAAAGATTTCTCTGTTGAGATATTACGTTGTAAATATTCTAATTTTTATAAATCTTTTAATTTAGTATTTAATTTAGTATTGGGTTTTAAATATTTGTGTATGGGGATGTATCATTCTTTTTCCTTTGTGGTTTCTTCTTGGTGTTATGTTGATAGATTTTAAAATGTGCAGCAAGGCAGCAACCCACCCAATGAGAAAATTAAGGCCTTCTCCTAGGTGTAGTTATGGGTGATATGGGGCAGAAGATCTTATTCCGTTCATAGCGTAGACCTGAGCTCACAGGCTTGTTTTATGTATTTTTACACTGAAGAAATATTTCCTGTGGTCCCTAAACACTTTGTTTAGGTTGAAAAAAATTAGATTCCTTCCATAGATTGATTTTGTTAAACATTTTAAAAATTCTCTAAGCTGATTTTTAACTTGAAGATTTGTTTGTCTTTTAGAAAGTATCTTTATGAAATTACATTATAGTTATAGTAAACATAGAAATATTTCCTTCCAAAATAAAGCACTTGGCATTTATAAAAATGAAAACTTCGAGTTAAAATTCAAAGTTTTGATAACCCTAGCTAAAAATTTTTAATTGATTTTAGGAAACATAAATCATAGAGACAGTGCCTGCAGGCTGAATTTTAACTTCCAGAATATGAAACAGATGGGCTGCGATTAGCTGGACCTTCTCCTGTGAAAGGGCGTGTTTGGAGCTGTGGCTGCCAGAGGAGGAAACAGACATTGTGTTTGAACTATTAATAGGTAGAAGAAAATAGTAAGAAGGCTGTGGGCTTTTTGTTTTTAATTCTATGAACCAATGTACATAGTAGGTAGCTCTGGGCCAATGTCCATGAAATAAGATTGGAGTGATGAATAATATACTTACATGAGGAAGAAAAAATATGCCTTTCAAGTTACTGTAAGGATTACAGAGAGAATTAGTACACGTTAGGAATTTCAGGTAGAGGCTCTGTGTTGCACCCCTTTTCTTTTTGAATAGTCCATTGTTTAACAGTGGCATTTAAAAAGGATCATAGAAAGAGGATTTTTTTTTTCCTCACAGAATCATATGCTCAAAACGGAGGGTTTTTAAGGCATATAAAGGCAAATGGCAGAAAAATTTTATTACATGTTATTGTGCCATCTGCTGGGGCAGAGGATACAGGGAGACCTGCGCTGTAACACTCACTTCCCCTAGTAAGCTGATTATTATAATCCCTTTGCCCTACCACTCAGAGCTTCATACCCATGCTCCAGCCTCCCTTACTTCCCCGAAGAGCACTGCTACAGCTGAGCTGGAGGAATTGTTCACTCAGTCATCAGAGGGTAGACATCTCATTCTCCACAAAATGTTACGTGAGTGATCAACCCTGGACTATGAACTGGTTAGAAATTTTAATTTTTATATTTTAGAAACCAGAATTGTGCCAAAATGGAGCAGAAAGTGTGCTTTAGTAATGAGACAGCAGAAACAGATGAGAGAGATATATCTGAAATTGCACATTGTGAATTATTTAAATACAATATTATAGTCTTTTTTTAAGTTTTTTTTTTTTTGATGTGGACCATTTTTAAAGTCTTCATTGAATTTGTTACAATACTGCTTCTGTTTTATGTTTTGGTTTTTTGGCTGCGAGGCATGTGGGATCTTAGCTCCCCGACCAGGGATCGAACCTGCAACCACTGCACTGGAAGGTGAAGTCTTAACCACTGGACCGCCAGGGAAGTCCCTCTAGTCTGTTTTGAATATGGCATCATGGAGACACAAAGATAAATGGTACCGTTCCTGTCCTGAGGGAATGGAGTGGTCAGGATAGACAAGGCTTTGCGACCGACCTTAGTAAATCCCTGTATCTCAGTGGATTGGTAGTATTTGTTTCTTGATTATGCTACACTTCAAGTATAGGTGAGCAAGAGGCTTTGCTCATCTTTGTCCCTCAAGGGCCCGAGCTGATGAAGCCTCCATTTCCCTGTGTGCTTCCCCTACAGCAAGGGGAAGAGATAGTAGCAGTATCTTCTATTGGGTAATTAAATGTTTTCCTAGGAAATAGTGCATGCTATTATTGTTCCTATTTCATTGGCCAGAACAAATCACGTGGCTATCCCCAACTTTAAAGGGAGTGGGAAATACAATTCTACAATGTTCCCAGAAGGAAGAAGAGAACAGGAACATTTGTAAATAGTTCTAATGACTACCCCCCAAAATGCACTGTAAGGTTGCAGAAGAAACACCCATGAAAACTTAAGACATACATATAGATGCAAAACAACAGGAGAAACCCAGTCCAGTTAAAAATTTATTAAGGGGATACTATATGCCAGGTACTGTGCTAGGCATGAAGACTACAGAGATGTCAAAACCAGCCATGAAAAAACTCTGAGTTAGGGACACAGACACACACAGAGAACTTAGGAAAAAAATGAGATGGGAACTATGTAAAGCAATGAGGCAAGAAGTGTAAGACATGATGGAAGTCGAAGGGCTTTGTGTACCATATCAAGTAGCTTGGGCTCTTGAAGGGTTATGAGCAGAGAATGGACCTGATTAGATTTTTGTTTTAAATAAATCATGAGAGATCTCATGGAAGGCAGATTTCAGGGAGACAAGACCAGAGGCAGAGCAACTGGTTAGAGGTGACTGCTTCAGTCCAAATGACCCATGATGAGAGTCCTAAGCTAGAGCACTGAGTAGAGATGGGGAGAACAGAATAGGCATGTGGAATTCTTAGGATATAAAAAACCAGGACTTTGTTAGTGACTGAATATAGATGGAGAGTGACAAGTGAGAGATGAGTTTCATATTTCTAGCCTGGGTCTCTAGTTAAGAGGAGAGAGACCAAGATGGCAGAGTAAGAGGACATGGAGCTCATCTCCCACCCATGAACATATTTCTAGCCTGGGTGAATGTGTTGATGGTGATGTGACCACAAAGACAAAATCTGTGGTATTTCAGAGGACAGGGAGCCCTGATGTGATCAATAAAGAGTTTTAAAGACTATAGGTTTAAACCTGGTGAGCTCAGGGACTTTGTCTTGTTCAATGCTGTATTCCCAGTGCCTTGAATGGTGCCTAGCACATAACAGGGATTCAGTGAATATTTGGTAAGTGAATAGGTTTGATGGAGGAGTTAAGATTTTCAAAGATTAAGAGAAGTAAGTATGATGGTGGTTGGCAGAGGACTGGGTGCAGGGACATTTAGGGCAAGTAACCCACAGCAAGGCAGTGGTTGTGGTTAAGTGTGTGGGAGGGGAGGACAGGAGGGAGAAGGAGAAGTGGGGGAAGGGGGGCAAGAGAGAGAGAAAAAGAGAGAGTGAGGGGAAAGCTATGTTAGGGGACTAATACAGTTGTTGCTCAGTGTGAAAGGAAGTGGGAAGATCAGAATTATGAGAGGAGAAACACTCTGAAAGAACTTCTCTTGATGCTTTGGGATTTCTCATAGCTAACTGACCAACCCCAAGTGTGGCAGCCAAGGTTGGAAAAATTCTTGGGACGAGGCTACCAGACTAAGCTAGTCGGTTCAGCCCCTGCCACTGGCAGCTGCTGGCACAAACCAGTGCTGGCTTTGCCTATTTGTAATTCAAAAAGGATGCTGGTGATGCCTGTCCTTTAATGCCTACAGATCATTAGCAATGCCATGAGCCATAGCATCTGGGAAAAAGAAAGGAGAACCACTCAGGAGACGTGAGAGTCTAGCTCTGTCAGCCACTAATGTTTAAACCCTGGACTACTCTCTTACTTCCATGTCTACTTCACAGGACAGTTTTTGGACTGGATGGGCTAAGTGCTCTTAAAAGGTAAAGAAGTGTACAAGGTAAGGGAATGGCAAATGCTAAATTAGTATTAAATAGAAAAAGGCTCTCTCAACCCTTGCTCTTCAATATTAAAAGTGTTCGCTCTTGGGCTTCCCTGGTGGCGCAGTGGTTGAGAGTCCGCCTGCCGATGCAGGGGACGTGGGTTCGTGCCCCAGTCTGAGAAGATCCCACATGCAGCGGAGCCGCTGGGCCCGTGAGCCATGGCCGCTGAGCCTGCGCGTCTGGAGCCCGTGCTCCGCAACGGGAGAGGCCACGACAGTGAGAGGCCTGCGTACCGCAAAAAAAAAAAAGTGTTCGCTCTTCTTCCTCCCTACTTTATCACCATCCTACAGAACACCATCGACTCTTGCAGGACTCAGCCGTCTTTTTTCCCCTCTCATCCATGCATAACTTACTGCCAAGGGTTATCAGTTCGACTTCCACAATATCTCTAGCAGTTGTACCCTTTCTTTCAATTTACTGCCATCCACCTGACTTGGTCCCTCAGTATGTCTTTTTTTTTTTTTTTCTGGTACGCGGGCCTCTCACTGTTGTGGCCTCTCCCGTTGCGGAGCACAGGCTCCGGATGCGCAGGCTCAGCGGCCATGGCTCACGGGCCCAGCCGCTCCGCGGCATGTGGGATCTTCCCGGACCGGGGCACGAACCCGTGTCCCCTGCATCGGCAGGCGGACTCTCAACCACCGTGCCACCAGGGAAGCCCACTCGGTATGTCTTAAAGAGGCCATTGTCAGAAAGAACTACCTGGTCCTCCTGCCTCCCGCACCTCACTTCCGTGGTGTTACGGAAGCGGTGGGAATCTTGTAAGGAAGTGACTGTGGCATTTTAGGATCTCTGCTAGCCCAGCAGAGGCTCTAAGTGCGCGGATGTCTCCGGTTCTGAATGGATTACAGTGCAAGGCTCTGAGCAACGTGTGCATTTGTTGACTCACCTAACTCCCCTAAGCAGGGGGACCTTTTGACAGTCAGTCTCCCCCCCGCCCCGCCCCCTGGCACGCAGTGAGGACTACCGCGACGAGGTGGTACCCAGCCCCACGAGGGGGACAGCCGTGCCTCCCTTACCGTCTCAACCCCCCCATGAGAGCTGCTCACCGGAAGCACGGCCGCAGTGGGGACCCGAAGGGCTCACAGGGAACAGGATACGACGCCACCGCTTGGTCTCCGGCACCTGAACGCCGACCTGGAGCGCTCCAGGAACACCGCCAAGGGCCAGGCAGGACGTACTCTGGCACCGAGGGACGCATCCCGCCGCCGCGGCCCCAGCTAAACCCCACCTCGGCGCGTGGTTCTCGCGAGACGCGCTGAGGCGGCGTAGCGAGAGTGGCAGAGGACGCCGGCGCGCCCAGGCTCTGAGGCAGGGGTCGGGAGACCGGGGTTTGGGCCGGACGCCGCACCCCTGCCTTCCGACACCACCGACCGGCGCGGAGGAGAGGCGAGGGGCACCGGGCAGAACGAGAAGGGCGGCCCAGTTTGCCATGAACGTCCGTCCATCGTCTGGCGCGGCCTAGGCCCGGCCCCGGTGAGCGGGACGGCACCACATCCATCGATCGACCTCAAAGTAAACTTTTAAAACTTTTTTTTTTCATAGTGAAAAGTCAATATTAAAAAGGAATCAGAATAGTTATCCCCCCTTTTAATGAGTTTCTTAAAACACATGTATCTCAAATACCCTGCTACTTTATTTTTCTGAAGAATGTGTTTTTCTTTCCCCCATGTGGTCTTGCTGTGTTAAATTTTTAAAGAAAATTACCTGAAATTTTCTTTGAAGTTACATTTTGTGGCTAAGAAATTTGAAACGCACCCTCATTGGACCACTGTAGACCATATTATGTTGGAGAATATACTCACTAGTCTACTTCATAGGATCAGAACAAATTCTAAGTGGATGATATTCTCAATTCTAATGTATTTTCAAGGGTAGTTTTTACCTCCATTCAGAATACCTTCCTTCAGAAAGTATTTTTGCAAGGCAAAGCTTCTCAAATGAGTTTTCTCTATTTTGCCAAGTTTATATTTTGCAAAATTTAGTTCTCAATTTTCCCCTAGTCTGGTACAGGAAAGATAGGAGCTGTATTTTAAAAAAACAAAAAACAAAAAACATTCTTTCTACAATGTGAGATATTCCAAAGGGCAGTTATAGAATTTCAGAATTAAATCTTGCACATCATTTGAGCTGTCACCATTTTTTTTTTATTTTTGGAAACTTAAAAATATTTATTAATTCATTTATAATAACAAGAATCAACCTATTACGTGTCAGCATAAATCACGTTTTTAACAGAAAATATCTGTATTTTCCAAAACAAGAGAAAATATGTGAGAAGAGTGGCATTGTTTTACATTAAGTTCTTTTTACATAAATTTACATCACATTTTTTTTCATTCAAACAGAAAGTCACAAAAATTATAATCATCCTCATCAGTTCACTCAGTCCCATGTAATTAATTTTTTTTTTACATCTTGATCTTTGTTAACACTTTTATGAATTCATCAGTTTTCCATTAGAGTTCTGAAAATGCTTATTCATTCAGTTCAGCCGTATAGTCAGTTACCAGAAACCTGTACTTGTCAGAGTCGTTTCCGTGAATTCCTTGAAGATGAAACCCTTTTACAGGAACATTTTGGCAAAAGCATCAGAGTACACCCAGAACTGTCTGTAAATGACAACAGACTTAAAAATGACCACGGTTAAAGATTGATGAAAGTTCATAATAATGCAATCGACAAGGAAATTTAGTTATTTCTGAGATATACATTTTAAATAACTAGAATTATGACTTATAACTTTATACCAGAACATATAAGATTTTTAGGAATTTCATGGAATATCTGAAACATTTATATTAACATATTTCCATACAAATAACCCAAAGAAAGTTTAGTATTAGGTTTTTTAAAAACATTTTTGAATTGTATTTTATTTATTGTTTTATACAGCAGGTTCTTATTAGTCATCAATTTTATACACACCAGAGTATACATGTCAATCCCAATCGCCCAATTCATCCCCCCTCCCCGCCCGCCCCACCCTGTGGCTTTCCACCCTTGGTGTCCATACGTTTGTTCTCTACATCTGTGTCTCAACTTCTGCCCTGCAAACTGGTTCAGAGAAAACCATAATTCCAGTAGTGGGATTTCTGGATCATATGGTAATTCTATTTTTAGTTTTTTAAGGAACCTCCATACTGTTCTCCATAGTGGCTGTATCAATTTACATGCCCACCAACAGTGCAAGAGGATTCCCTTTTCTCCACACCCTCTCCAGCATTTGTTGTTTGTGGATTTTCTGATAATGCCCATTCTAACTGGTGTGAGGTGATACCTCATTGTAGTTTTGATTTGCATTTCTCTAATAATTAGTGATATTGAGCAGCTTTTCATGTGCTTCTTGGCCATCTGTATGTCATCTTTGGAGAAATGTCTATTTAGGTATTCTGCCCATTTTTGGATTGGGTTGGTTGTTTTTTTTTAGATGTTGGGGGTAGGAGTTTATTAATTAATTTATTTATTTTTGCTGTGTTGGGTCTTCATTTCTGTGCGAGGGCTCTCTCCAGCTGTGGCAAGCGAGGGCCGCTCTTCATCGCAGTGCGCGGGCCTCTCACTGTCGTGGCCTCTCTTGTTGCAGAGCACAGGCTCCAGACACGCAGGCTCAGCAGTTGTGGCTCATGGGCCTGGTTGCTCCGCGGCATGTGGGATCCTCCCAGACCAGGGCTCTAACCCATGTCCCCTGCATTAGCAGGCAGACTCTCAACCACTGCACCACCAGGGAAGCCCTGTTTGTTTTTTTAATATTGAGCTGCATGAGCTGTTTATATATATTGGAGATTAATCCTTTGTCTGTTGATTTGTTTGCAAATATTTTCTCCCTATCTGAGGGTTGTCTTTTCATGTTGTTTATGGTTTCCTTTGCTGTGAAAAAGCTTTTAAGTTTCATTAGGTCCCATTTGTTTATTTTTGTTTTTATTTCCATTACTCTAGGAGGTGGATCAGAAAAGATCTTGCTGCGATTGAGGTCAAAGAGTGTTCTTCCTATGTTTTCCTCTAAGGGTTTTATAGTGTCTGGTCTTACATTTAGGTCTCGAATCCATTTTGAGTTTATTTTTGTGTATGGTGTTAGGGAGTGCTCTAATTTCATTCTTTTACATGTAGCTGTCCAGTTTTCCCAGCACCACTTATTGAAGAGACTGTCTTTTCTCCATTGTATATCCTTGCCTTCTTTGTCATAGATTAGTTGACCATAGGTGCATGGGTTTATCTCTGGGCTTTCTATCTTGTTCCATTGATCTATGTTCCTGTTTTTGTGCCAGTACCATATTGTCTTGATTACTGCAGCTCTGTAGTATAGTCTGAAGTCCAGGAGCCTGATTCCTCCAACTCCGTTTTTTTCCCTTAAGACTGCTTTGGCTATTTGGGGTCTTTTGTGTCTCCATACAAATTTTAAGATTTTTTGTTCTAGTTCTGTGAAAAATGCCATTGGTAATTTGATAGGGATTGCATTGAATCTGTAGATTGCTTTGGGTAGTGTAGTCATTTTCACAATATTGATTCTTCCAATCCAAGAACATGGTGTATCTCTCCATCTGCTGGTATCATCTTTAATTTCTTTCATCAGTGTCTTATAGTTTTCTGCATACAGGTCTTTTATCTCCCTAGGTAGGTTAATTCCTAGGTATTTTATTCTTTTTGTTGCAGTGGTAAATGGGAGTGTTTCCTTACTTTCTCTTTCAGATTTTTGGTCATTAGTATATAGGAATGCAAGAGATTTCTGTGCATTAATTTTGTATCCTGTGACTTTACCACATTCATTGATTAGCTCTAGTAGTTTTCTGGTGGCATCTTTAGGATTCTCTATGTATAGTATCATGTCATCTGCAAACAGTGACAATTTTACTTCTTCTTTCCAATTTGTATTCCTTTTATTTCTTTTTCTTCTCTGAATGCTGTGGCTAGGACTTCCAAAACTATGTTGAATAATAGTGGTGAGAGTGGACATCCTTGTCTTGTTCCTGATCTTAGAGGAAATGCTTTCACTTTTTCACCATTGAGAATGATGTTTGCTGTGGGCTTGTTGTACATGGCCTTTATTATGTTGAGGTAGGTTCCCTCTGTGTCCACTTTCTGGAGAGTTTTTGTCATAAATGGGTGTTGAATTTTGTCAAAAGCTTTTTCTGCATCTATTGAGATGATCATATGGTTTTTATTCTTCAGTTTGTTAATATGGTATATCACATTGATTGATTTGCATATACTGAAGAATCCTTGAATCCCTGGGATAAATCCCACTTGATCATGGTGTATGATCCTTTTAATGTGTTGTTGGATTCCGTTTGGTAGCATTTTGTTGAGGATTTTTGCATCTATATTCATCAGTGATATTGGTCTGTAATTTTCTTTTTTTGTACTATTTTCGTCTGGGTTGGTATCAGGGTGATGGTGGCCTCATAGAATGAGTTTGGGAGTGTTCCTTCCTCGGCAAGTTTTTGGAAGAGTTTGAGAATGATGGGTGTTAGCTCTTCTCTAAATGTTTGATAGAATTCACCTGTGAAGCCGTCTGGTCTTGGACCCTTGTTTGTTGGAAGATTTTTAATCACAGTTTCAATTTCGTTACTTGTGATTGGTCTGTTCATATTTTCTATTTCTTCCTGGTTCAGTCTTGGAAGGTTATACCTTTCTAAGAATTTTTCCATTTCTTCCAGGTTGTCCATTTTATCGGCATAGAGTTGCTTGTAGTAGTCTCTTAGGATGCTTTGTATTTCTGTGGTGTCTGTTGTAACTTCTCCTATTTCATTTCTAATTTTATTGATTTGAGTCCTCTCCCTCATTTTCTTGGTGAGTCTGGCTAATGGTTTTTCAATTTTGTTTATCTTCTCAAAGAACCAACTTTTAGTTTTATTGATCTTTGCTATTGTTTTCTTTGTTTCTGTTTCATTTATTTGTGCTCTGATCTTTATGATTTCTTTCCTTCTGCTAACTTTGGATTTTGTTTGGTCTTCTTTCTCTCGTTCCTTTAGCTGTAAGGTTAGATTGTTTATTTGAAATTTTTCTTATTTCTTGAGGTAGGCTTTTATAGCTATAAACTTCCCTCTTAGAACTGCTTTTGCTGCATCCCATAGGTTTTGGATTGTCGTGTTTTCATTGTCATTTGCTCTAGGTATTTTTTGATTTCCTCTTTGATTTCTTCAGTGATCTCTTGGTTATTTAGTAACGTGTTGCTTAGCCTCCATGTGTTTGTGTGTTTTACTTTTTTTCCCTATAATTAATTTCTAATCTCATAGCGTTGTGGTCAGAAAAGATGCTTGGTATGATTTCAGTTTTCTTAAATTTACTGAGGCTTGATTTGTGGCCCAAGATGTGATCTACCCTAGAGAATGTTCCGTGCGCACTTGAGAAGAAACTGTAATCTGCTCTTTTTGTATGGAATGTCCTATAATTATCAATTAAATCTGTCTGGTCTATTGTGTCATTTAAAGCTTCTGTTTCCTTATTTATTTTTATTTTGGATGAGCTGTCCATTGGTGTAAGTGAGTTGTTAACGTCCCCCACTATTATTGTGCTACTGTCGATTTCCTCTTTTATAGCTGTTAGCAGGTGCCTTATGTATTGAGGTGCTCCTATGTTGGGTGCATATATATTTATAATTGTTATATCTTCTTCTTGGATTGATCCCTTGATCATTATGTAGTGTCCTTCCTTGTCTCTTGTAACATTCTTTATTTTAAAGTCTATTTTATCAGATATGAGTGTTGCTTTCTTTTGATTTGCATTTGCATGGAATATCTTTTTCCATCCCCTCACTTTCAGTCTGTATGTGTCCCTAGGTCTCAAGTGGGTCTCTTGTAGACAGCATATATATGGGTCTTGTTTTTGTATCCATTCAGCAAGCCTGTGTCTTTTGGTTGGAGCATTTAATCCAGTCACGTTTAAGGTAATTATCGATATGTATGTTCCTGTGACCATTTTCTTAATCGTTTTGCGTTTGTTTTTGTAGGTCCTTTTCTTCTCTTGTGTTTCCCACTTAGAGAAGTTCCTTTAGCATTTGTTGTAGAGCTGGTTTGGTAGTGCTGAATTCTCTTAGCTTTTGCTTGCCTGTAAAGCTTTTGATTTCTCCATCGAATCTGAATGAGATCCTTGCTGGGTAGATTAATCTTGGTTGTAGGTTCTTCCCTTTCATCGCTCTAAGTATATCGTGCCACTCCCTTCTGGCTTGTAGAGTTTCTGCTGAGAAGTCAGCTGTTAACCTTATGGGAGTTCCCTTGTATGTTATTTGTCGTTTTTCACTTGCTGCTTTCAATAATTTTTCTTTTCCTTTAATTTTTGCCAATTTGATTACTATGTGTCTTGGCATGTTTCTCCTTGGGTTTATCCTGCCTGGGACTCTCTGTGCTTCCTGGACTTGGGTGGCTATTTCCTTTCCCATGTTAGGGTAGTTTTCGACTATAATCTCTTCAAATATTTTCGCTGGTCCTTTCTCTCTCTCTTCTCCTTCTGCGACCGCTATAAAGCGAATGTTGTTGTGTTTAATGTTGTCCCAGAGGTCTCTTAGGCTGTCTTTATTTCTTTTCATTGTTTTTTCTTTATTCTCTTCTGCAGCAGTGAATTCCACCATTCTGTCTTCCAGGTCACGTATCTGTTCTTCTGCCTCAGTTATTCTGCTATCGATTCCTTCTAGTGTAGTTTTCATTTCAGTTATTGTATTGTTTATCTCTGTTTGTTTGTTCTTTAATTCTTCTAGGTCTTTGTTAAACATTTCTTGCATCTTCTCGATCTTGCCTGCATTCTTTTTCTGAGGTCCTGGATCATCTTCACTATCATTATTCTGAATTCTTTTTCTGGAAGGTTGCCTATCTCCACATCATGTAGTTGTTTTTCTGGGGTTTCTTCTTGTTCCTTCATCTGGTACATAGCCCTCTGCCTTTTCATCTTGTCTGTCTTTCTGTGAATGTGGTTTTTGTTCCACAGGCTGCTGGATTGTCTTTCTTCTTGCTTCTGCTGTCTGCCCTCTGGTGGATAAGGCTATCTAAGAGGCTTGTGTAAGTTTCCTGATGGGAGGGACTGGTGGTGGGTAGAGCTGACTGTTGCTCTGGTGGGCAGAGCTCAGTAAAACTTTAATCCAGTTGACTGTTGATGGGTGGGGCTGGGTTCCCTCCCTGTTGGTTGTTTGGCCTGAGGCAACCCAACACTGGAGCCTACCTGGGCTCTTTGGTGGGGCTAATGACAGACTCTGGGAGGGCTCATGCCAAGGAGTACTTCCCAGAACTTCTGCTGCCAGTGTCCTTGTCCCCACGGTGAGCCACAGCCGCCTCCCGCCTCTGCAGGAGACCCTCCAACACTAGCAGATAGGTCTGGTTCAGTCTACCCTGGGGTCACTGCTCCTTCCCCTGGGTCCCGATGCACACACTACTTTGTGTGTGCCCTCCAAGAGTGGAGTCTCTGTTTTCCCCAGTCCTGTCGTAGTCCTGCAATCACATCCCACTAGGCTTCAAAGTCTGGTTGTCTAGGAATTCCTCCTCCCGTTCCCGGACCCCCAGGTTGGGAAGCCTGACGTGCGGCTCAGAACCTTCACTCCAGTGGGTGGACTTCTGTGGTATAAGTGTTCTCCAGTTTGTGAGTCACCCACCCAGCAGTTATGAGAATTGATTTTATTGTGATTGCACCCCTCCTACCGTCTCATTGTGGCTTCTCCTTTGTCTTTGGATGTGGGGTATTTTTTTGGTGAGTTCCAGTGTCCTCCTGTCAGTGATTGTCCAGCAGCTAGTTGTGATTCTTGTGTTCTCACAAGAGGGAGTGAGAGCACGTCCTTCTACTGCACCATCTTGTTTCCTCTACCGAGCTGTCACCGTTTAATTTGTTCAGTTCCTTTCTTTATGGGGACCAATTTTAGTGTCTTGCTGTTTTTAATACCTTGTTACCAATAATCCCCATTTTCTGAAAGTCTGGAAAACTGGAGCTTTTTGATCTTTCATTCATTGAAAATGTGGATAAGAAATTTTCCAAAACTATTTTGGAAAAATATAGCCCAAATTTAGAAGGCTCATTTATAAATAGTTCAATACCATTATAGGGTACTTAGATTCATTTATAAATTATTTCTTCAAAGGCTCAAATATCTCTAATCCTACTTATGGCAGCCAGCAAGGAGAAAAACACATACTGCTTTGTATTCAAAATCAGGTTGTTTCACAAAAAATGTGTAGTTCAGTTATTCTAACTATGTATATGTTGTAATATTTATAAATTTTTATAGCTAGTGCTACTATTTGACAACTTGAGTGCAAAGATAAATTATGTTGCAGCACACCCAATGCCAAGCACATTTCTACTCCATAAATTTCTTTAGAAAGAACATGGTTTTACCATGGCACTATGCTCCATCAAAATTTGTATTTATATTGTTATGCAAGGATGACTTTAGTTTGAACATTTTAAACACTGAATTTACAGTAACACTGATTCATTTAACTGAGTTTATAATGGCATCTCGCTCTAGGAATGTCAAATGTTTTACTTTCCACAGGATGAAATTCCAAACACTTTACTTTGGTACCATGACATGTAAAAAATTGAATCATTATTGAAAAATAATCGTTTTCCAATACGCAGGGCCTGATTACACTGATGTGAAAGTGGCATCACTTAATTGTGTTTCTGCGTTGGAGCCAGTGCGTTAACAGCTACAATTTTGGTATGTGCACAAGAAAAATGGAATAAAGTTAATGTTATAAATTAATTAATATTTAGAATAAAATGAATTTAGAGAAACAGTTACTTGGTCTAAATGCAAAGTCTTGCTTTGCCGCATGCTTTCCAAAAGTGTATGTGTTAGGTCATTGTCTTCAGGCACAATCTTTGGAAGCTGGTGTTGATGCTTCAGCATTTTTGTGTCTTCTGAATTTTGTGGAATCAGTGGTATTATATGGTCCCCATGGTAGGTCGTCAGTGTTGATAAACATTTTGAAAGTTATAGGTTTGTCATCAACTTTCTCATGAATGGAGTATTTGTTGATTAAACAGTCCCTTTCATTTTTTTGAGCCCATTAATGTGAAAATATTTGTTGCCAATTTTAAAAGTGTTACCAAATAAATACAGAATAGTTGTAGATTTATGCAGCATACCACTGTGGCAGGAGCAGTTATATTACTTTCTATTTTCTATGGGACAGAGGACTACTCAGTCTTTATTTTCCATAAATATTTCACATATACCTAGACTTGTTTTCCACAGACTGCACGAATGGTGGCCTGCTGATAGCAGGCATCTCTCAAATTAAAACAGTGTTCTCCCCACAACTGGCTAGTATCCCAGGGGCCAGCAGAGGCAGCAACACCAAATCTTCTTTCTCCATTTCCCAGATGGGAAGGAGCTGTCCCTAGCTGCTAGTTTCCTAACACACTTTCTTTGTTAAGTGAACACCCCATAAGCTGTCCTGAAAAGAGAGGTGTTGTGTTGCAGATTGAATTACCCAGAAGCAGCTGCTGAGAGGAAGTTTGGGGCTCAAGGGGTTCCACGAAAGGAAGAGGGAAAAGCAAGACTGGGCAGAGGGAGCTGTCCAACTTCAATGCAGGCTTGACGATGCCTTGGCTAACCTGGCTGGGAGTTCTGGAATGAGTGTGGCCCATCAGAGGTGTCCCATATAGGGCCCAAGTGGCTGGATCTTTATACGCACACCTCACCTGGTCACCAAGTATGGGCTGTCCTGGAAGGGGCTTGACATTTGGTGGGGCCACTCTCTGCAGCTGAGGCACTCCCTGAAGCTGACAGCTAGAGGCCGTCTTGCTCACTGCACTGCCCACAGCTAGGCAGCACATCCTTCTTTGAAGAGCCGTCTGGGCATCACTTTGTCCATCACGTGTTGTGGCTGAATAAGATTGGGAAAAGTGAGATAGGTTATCTCAGCATCCTTGGATTTAACCAGAGTGAGAACACACTATCTGTGCCTCATATACTACTAGGCAAGCCCATGGTAGGAAGTAAAAGCACCAAGTGGTGACTGCCAGAGGCTGTGGCCTGCTGAGATGGAAATTGGGGTGCAGGAGTTTGTTAGGGAGTGCTCTTGGGACCATAGGCTCGGAAAAGACAGGAGGATTGGGCAGAAGGAGAAGCTGGCTTATGAGGCAGCCTCAACATGGGCCAACCCCGTAGGGAGCTCTGAAGTTGGGTGAGGGGGCTGGACATTTGTACTTTCACATAAACCAGTCATTGGGCGTGGGTACCCTGGGAAGGGGGTGTGGCCTCATGGGGCTTTCTGCCAGAAGCCCCTCCTGGCAGTTAGGGAATAGTCTTTCAGTTCTGATGGGAGCTCTGAGAGTCACATCACAGCATCTCACTGGAAGTCTACTAAGCCCATCCTGGCTAACTTTAATGCAAATAATAATAATAGTGCTAATAATAATACTTTGTTTAAAAAATCCGGAACTGGTGCTGAAAAAGATAAACCTGACACACAGATATAAACTAAGACTGTCTCTAAGCAAATTTTTTAAAAAGTCACCCTATGTCTAATGAAGTTAAAGGAATGATTTCTAGGAAGAAAGAGCAACTTACATTTAGCCGCCTTGAAGGTAAGCTGCTGATCCAGAAATCTTTTGAGCTGACTTACTTGAATTTTCACTCAAGTGCAAAAGGATTTAAGTGGATTCTTTAATCCATTTTGTTTAGAGTGTAGTACGGCAGTGCTTTTTTATTTTGCAGTGTCTTCTTTCATTTTCAACAGTCCCTATTTAATCGTTGTGTCTGCTGCCCCGTCCTGATCACTCAGCAGACCCCACTGCCATCCAGGGTCATCTGGCTACAGGTTCCAGCGTGCCCAGTGCCTGATGATTTGGCCCCCACTCTATGCATGGCCTTGCTCTCTCTTAGGCTGTGAGCAGAGGATTTTTCACAACAATCGTAAAACATCAAAACTCATCCCCACCAATCCTTACAAAGAGCCCAGGGAGGCCAAGCTGTTTCAAATGAGATGCTTCTGCCAAAAGAGCACGGGGAGAGCGACCCTGGCTACCAGAGGGAGGCTGGCGCATTTCATTTCATTATGAACTCAAACCAGGGTCTAGAGGAGGTTAAAATACCTTTATTTAGCTCTCAATCATTGTCATGCCTGGCACACGGTGCTCTAGAATTGTGAGGGAGGAAGACAGAGCAGAGGAGCTCTGAATGTGACACCAGGAGGCTGCCTTCGGTCCCTTTCAGCCCCTGATGTTCTGATTCTCCGTGGATCAGGTCTTAACTCATCTTATTCCCATTGCCTAGGAAAGTGTTGGGTTCACAGTGCATGCTCAGAAGTGTGTGCTTTTGTTTTTTGGGTTCCCCCTGGATGTAACTTGTGGAAAGAAAGAATAAAATAGGTATGGAACAAAGTTACGGAATTATAAAAGTTTCCATCTCATGCTGCACGTGTCTCTACCCCCCACCACCCAAAGCACAATACCCTGATTCTGACATTGTACCTTGCAATCCAGTGAAAAGTTCTTAAATCTCCCAACATCATATATCTACCCTAAGGAGATACTCTATTTAGACATGTTTCAACATATCCTCACCCTCGGGCCAAACTTTGTGTCCAGGAGAATAGAGTCCTGTGAGTAGTCAGACCTAAATATTGCTTTTTCACCATTCTCTCTTATTATCCTACTAGATATATGTTAAACCTTTTTTTCTAGTCTTTGTTTCTTACTCCCTCCTGTAGATTGTATATTCCTTTCTATTTGTGCTGTATTTTGTATAATTTCCTCAAATGTATTTGGAGTTAACTAATTTTGTCTTGAGCTGATTCTTCTATAACCTATTCAGTGAATTTAAAAATTTCAATGAATAATTTCTTGGTTATAAAATCATTTATTAAGATGTAGATGTGTCCCTAAAATTTTTTACTGTGCTAAAAAAACACATAACATGAAATCTACCCTCTTAGCAAATTTTTTTTTCTCTTAGCAAATTTTTAAGTGTACAGCACAGTACTTCTAGTTTTATGTGCAATGTTACACAGTAGATCTCTAGAACTTTTTCATCTTTTATCAACTTTTTCATAGACTGAAACTCTATACCCATTGAACAATAACTCCTCATTTCTTCCCCTGCCCCCAACCACTGGCAACCACCATTCTACTTTCTGCTTCCATGAGTTTGACTACTTTAGATACCTCATATGATTGGAATCATGCAGTATTTGCCCTTCTTGTTGACTTGCTTATTGCACTTAGCATTGTGTCCTCAAAGTTCATTCATGCTGTAGTAAATGATGATAGGATTTCTTTCTTTTTAAAGGCCGAATAGTACTCTACTGCATGCATATACCATATTTTCTTTATTCTTTCATTTGTCCATGGACATGTAGGTTGTTTCCACCTCTTGGCTATTGTGAATAATGCTGCTGTGAACATGGGAGTGCAGATGCTTCTTTGAGATCCCGATTTCATTTTTTTTTTTTTGATGAATATCCTGAAGTGCGATCGCTTGATCATATGATAGTTCTATTTTTAATTTTTTGAGGAACTTCCACTCTGTTTTCCATAGTGGCTGCACCAATTTACATTTCCTCCAACAGTGCACAAGTTTCCAGTTTCTCCACATCCTCACCAACGCTTGTTAACTTTTTGTTGTTTTGTTTTGTTTTTTGAGAATGGCCATCCAAACAGGTGTGAGGTGATATTGCTTTGTTCTTTTGATTTGCATTTCCCTGATGATTAATGATGAGAATCTTTTCATGTACCTATTGGGTACATGTATGTCTTCTTTGGAGAAATGTCTATTCAAGTCCTTTGCCCATTAAAAAAAAGACATTTTTTTTTGCTCTTGAGTTGTAGGAGTTCTTATATATTTTGGATATTAACTCCTTATCAGATATATAGTTTACAAATATTTTCTCTCATTCTGTGGATTGTTTTTTTGCTCTGTTGATAGTTTCCTTTGCTGCACAAAAGCTTTTTAGTTATGTAGTCCCACTTGTCTGTTTTTCCTTTTGTTATCATGTCCAAGAAATCATTGCTGACCCCAATGTTATGAAGCTTTCCCTGTGTTTTATTCTAGGAGTTTTATAGTTTCATCTCTTGCATTTAAATATTTCATCTATTTTGAATTTATTTTTTGTATATGGTGTAGAATAAGGGTCCAATATCATTCTTTTGTCTGTGGATATACAGTTTTCCAGGCATATTTGTTGAAGAGACTATCCTTTCCCCATTGCATAGTCTTGGCACCCTTATCAAAGATCATTTGACCATAGATGTGTAGGTCTACTTCTAAGCTGTTTTGTTCCATTGGTTTATATGTCTGTCTTTATGCCAGAACCATACTGCTTTAATTACTGTAGCTTTATAATATGTTTTTAAAAAATGTATTTATTTTTAATTTTTTTATGTAGCAGGTTCTTATTAGTTATCCATTTTATACATATTAGTGTATGTATGTTAATCCTAATCTCCCAGTTCATCACACCACCACCCCCCTCCCCTGGCCACTTACCCCCCTTGGTGTCCATACGTTTGTTCTCTACATCTGGGTCTCTCTTTCTGCCCTGCAAACCGGTTCATCTGTATCATTTTTCTAGGTTCCACATATATGCATTAATATATGATATTTGTTTTTCTCTTTCTGACTTACTTCACTCTGTATGACAGTCTCTAGAATCATCCACGTCTCTACAAATGACCCAATTTCATTCCTTTTTATGGCTGAGTAATATTCCAGTATATATATGTACCATATCCTCTTTTTTTTTTTTTGCAGTATGCGGGCCTTTTTTTTTTTTTTTTGCGGTACGCGGGCCTCTCACTGCCATGGCCTCTGCTGTTGCGGAGCACAGGCTCAGATGCGGAATCCCAGCATCCATGGCTGACGGACCCAGCCACTCCGCGGCATGTGGGATCTTCCCAGACCGGGGCACAAACCCATGTCCCCTGCATTGGCAGGCGAACTCTCAACCACTGTGCCACCAGGGAAGCCCCCACATCTTCTTTATCCATTCGTCTGTCGATGGGCATTTAGGTTGCTTCCATGTCCTGGCTATTGTAAATAGTGCTGCAGTGAACATTGGGGTGCATGTGTCTTTTGAATTATGGTTTTCTGTGGGTATATGCCCAGTAGTGGGATTGCTGGGTCATATGGTAATTCTATTTTTAGATTTTTAAGGAACCTCCATACTGTTCTCCAGAGTGGTTGTATCAATTTACATTTCCATCAACAGTGCAAGAAGGTTAACTTTTCTCCACACCCTCTCCAACATTTGTTGTTTGTAGATTTTCTGATGCTGCCCATTCTGACTGGTGTGAGGTGATACCTCATTGTAGTTTTGATTGGCATTTCTCTAATAATTAGTGATGTGGAGCAGCTTTTCATGTGCTTCTTGGCCATCTGTATGTCTTCTTTGGAGAAATGTCTGTTTACGTCTTCTGCCCATTTTTGGATTGCGTTGTTTTTATTTTTTGATATTGAGCTGCATGAGCTGTTTATATATTTTTGAGATTAATCATTTGTCCACTAATTTGTTTGCAAATATTTTCTCCCATTCTGAGGGTTGTCTTTTCATCTTGATTGTAGTTTCCTTTGCTTTGCAAAAGCTTTTAAGTTTCATTAGGTCCCATTTGTTTATTTTTGTTTTTATTTCCATGACTCTAGGAGGTGGATCAAAAAAGATCTTGCTGTGATTTATGTCAAAGAGTGTTCTTCCTATGTTTTCCTCTAAGAGTTTTATAGTATCCAATCTTACATTTAGGTCTCTAATCTATTTTGAGTTTTATTTTTGTTTATGGTGTTACGGAGTGTTCTAATTTCATTCTTTTACATGTAGCTGTCCAGTTTTCCCAGCACCACTTATTGAAGAGACTGTCTTTTCTCCATTGGATATCCTTGCCTCCTTTGTCATACATTAGTTGACCGTAAGTGCGTGGATTTATCTCTGGGCTTTCTATCCTGTTCCATTGATCTGTATTTCTGTTTTTGTGCCAGTACCATACTGTCTTCATTACTGTAGCTTTGTAGTATAGTCTGAAGTCTGGGAGCCTGATTCCTCCAGCTCTGTTTTTTTCCCTCAAGACTGCTTTGGTTATTCGGGGTCTTTGTGTGTTTCCATACAAATTGTGAAATTTTTTGTTCTAGTTCTGTGAAAAATGCCATTGGTAATTTGATAGGGATTGCATTGAATCTGTAGATTGTTTTGGGTAGTGTAGTCATTTTCACAATATTGATTCTTCCAATCCAAGAACATGGTATATCCCTCCATCTGTTGGTATCATCTTTAATTTCTTTCATCAGTGTCTTATAGTTTTCTGCATACAGGTCTTTTGTCTCCATAGGTAGATTAATTCCTAGGTATTTTATTCTTTTTGTTGCAGTGGTAAATGGGAGTGTTTCCTAATTTCTCTTTCAGATTTTTCATCATTAGTGTATAGGATGCAAGAGATTTCTGCGCATTCATTTTGTATCCTGCAACTTTACCAAATTCATTGATTAGCTCTAGTAGTTTTCTGGTGGCATCTTTAGGATTCTCTATGTATAGTATCATGTAATCTGCAAACAGTGACAATTTTACTTCTTCTATTCTAATTTGTATTCCTTTTATTTCTTTTTCCTCTCTGATTGCCATGGCCAGGATTTCCAAAACTATGTTGAATAATAGTGGTGAGAGTGGACATCCTTGTCTTGTTCCTGATCTTAGAGGAAATGCTTTCACGTTTTCACCATTGAGAATGATGTTTGCTGTGGGTTTGTCTTATATGGCCTTTACTATGTTGAGGTAGGATCCCTCTATGTCCACTTTCTGTAGAGTTTTTATCATAAATGGGTTTTCAATTTTGTCAAAAGCTTTTTCTGCATCTATTGAGATGATCATTTGGTTTTTATTCTTCAATTTGTTAATATGGTATATCACATTGATTGATTTGCGTATATTGAAGAATCCTTGTATCCCTGGATAAATCCCACTTGAACATGGTGTATGATCCTTTTAATGTGTTGTTGGATTCTGTTTGCTAATATTTTGTTGAATGTTTTTGCATCTATATTCATCAGTGATATTGGTCTGTAATTTTTTTGTTTGGTGGTACCTTAGTCTGGTTTTGGTATCAGGATGATGGTGGCCTCATAGAATGAGTTTGGGAGTGTTCCTTCCTCTGCAGTTTTTTGGAAGAGTTTGAGAAGGATGAGTGTTAACTCTTCTCCAAATGTTTGATAGAATTCACCTGTGAAGCCATCCGGTCCTGGACTTTTGTTTGTTGGAAGATTTTTAATCATAATTTCAATTTCATTACTTGTGATTGTTCTGTTCATATTTTCCATTTCTTCCTGGTTCAGTCTTGGAAGTTTATACCTTTCTAAGAATTTGTCCATTTCTTCCAGGTTGTCCATTTTATTGGCATAGAGTTGCTTGTAGTAGTCTCTTAGGATGCTTTGTATTTCTGTGGTGTCTGTTGTAACTTCTCCTATTTCATTTCTAATTTTATTGATTTGAGTCCTCTCCCTGTTTTCCTTGATTTGTCTGGCTAATGGTTTATCAATTTTGTTTATCTTCTCAAAGAACCAGCTTTTAGTTTTATTGATCTTTGCTATTGTTTTCTTTGCTTCTATTTCATTTATTTGTGCTCTGATCTTTATGATTTCTTTCCTTCTGCTAACTTTGGGTTTTGTTTGGTCTTCTTTCTCTCGTTCCTTTAGCTGTAAGGTTAGATTGTTTATTTGAAATTTTTCTTGTTTCTTGAGGTAGGCTTGTATTGCTATAATCTTCCCTCTTAGAACTGCTTTTGCTGCATCCCATAGGTTTTGGATCATTGTGTTTTCATTGTCATTTGTCTCTAGGTATTTTTTGATTTCCTCAGTGATCTCTTGGTTATTTAGTAATGTATTGTTTAGCCTCCATGTGTTTGTATTTTTTACAGATTTTTTCCTGTAATTGATATCTAGTCTCATAGTGTTGTGGTCGGAAAAGATACTTGATACGATTTCAGTTTTCTTAAATTTCCCAAGGCTTGTTTTGTGACCGAAGATATGATCTCTCCTGGAACATGTCCCATGAGCACTTGAGAAGAAAGTGTAGTCTGCTGTTTTTGGATGGAATGTCCTATAAACATCAATTAAATCTGTCTGGTCTATTGTGTCATTTAAAGCTTGTGTTTCCTTGTAAATTGTTTGGATGATCTGTCCATTGGTGTGAGGTGTTAAAATCCCCCACTGTTATTATGTTACTGTCAATTTCTTCTTTTATAGCTGTTAGCAGTTGCCTTATGTACTGAGGTGCTCTATGTTGGGTGCATATATATTCATAAATGTTGTATCTTCTTCTTGGATTGATCCCTTTATCATTTTGTAGTGTCCGTCCTTGTCTCTTGTAACATTCTTTATATTAAAGTCTACTTTATCTCATATGAGTATTGCTATTCCAGCTTTCTTTTGATTTCCATTTGCATGGCATATCTTTTTCCATCTCCCCACCTCACTTTCAGTCTGTATGTGTCCGTAGGTCTCAAGTGGCTCTGTTGTAGATAGCATATATATGGGTCTTGTTTTTGTATCCATTCAGCAAGCCTGTGTCTTTTGGTTGGAGCATTTGATCCATTCACATTTAAGGTAATTATCAATATGTATGTTCCTGTTACCATTTTCCTAATTGTTTTAGGTTTGTTTTCGTAGGTCCTTTTCTTCTCTTGTGTTTCCCACTTAGAGAAGTTCCTTTAGCATTTGTTGTAGATCTGGTTTGGTGGTCCTGAATTCTCTTAGCTTTTGCTTTTCTGTAAAGCTTTTGGTTTCTCTGTCGAATCTGAATGAGATCCTTGCTGGGTAGAGTAATCTTGGTTGCAGGTTCTTCCCTTTCATCACTTTAAATGTATCATGCCACTCCCTTCTGGCTTGTAGAGTTTCTGCTGAGAAGTCAGCTTTTAACCTTATGGGAGTTCCCTTGTATGTTATTTGTCGTTTTGCCCTTGTTGCTTTCAGTAATTTTTTTTTGTCTTTAATTTTTGTCAGTTTGATTACTGTGTGTCTCCGCATGTTTCTCCTTGGGTTTATCCTGCCTGGGACTCTCTGCACTTCCTGGAGTTGGGTGCCTATTTCCTTTCCCATGTTAGGGAAGTTTTCAACTATAATCTCTTTAAATATTTTCTCGGGTCCTTTCTCTCTCTCTCTCTCTCTCTTCTCCTTCTGGCACCCCTATAATGTGAATGTTGTCACGTTTAATGTTGTCCCAGAGGTCTCTTAGGCTGTCTTCATTTCTTTTCATTCTTTTTTCTTTACTCAGTTCTGTGGTGGTGAATTCCACCATTCTGTCTTCCAGTTCACTTATCCATTCTTCTGCCTCAATTATTCTGCTATTGATTCCTTCAAGTGTATTTTTTTTTTTTTTTTTTTTTTTGTGGTACATGGGCCTCTCACTACTGTGGCCTCTCCGGTTGTGGAGCACAGGCTCCGGATGCTCAGGCTCAGCGGCCATGGCTCACGGGCCCAGCCATTCCGCGGCATGTGGGATCTTCCTGCACCGGGGCACGAACCCGTGTCCCCTGCATTGGCAGGCGGACCCCCAAGCACTGCGCCACCAGGGAAGCCCTGTTTCAAGTGTATTTTTCATTTCAGTTATTGTATTGTTCATTTCTGTTTGTTTGTTCTTTAATTCTTCTAGGTGTTTGTTCTTTAATTCTTCTGTCTTTGTTAAACATTTCTTGCATCTTCTTGATCTTTGCCTGCATTCTTTTCCTGAGGTCCTGGATCATCTTCACTATCATTATTTCTGATTTCTTTTTCTGGAAGGTTGCCTATCTCCACTTCATTTAGTTGTTTTTCTGGGGTTTTATCTCGTTCCTTCATCTGGTACATAGCTCTCTGCCTTTTCATCTTGTCTATCTTTCTGTGAATGTTGAGATTAGTCTCTGATTTGAGGAAGATCAGTGTGGCTGGTTGCTGTGAGGAAGATGAGAGAAGAGTAAGAGTTGAAGCAGGAGGTCACGGAGGAAATGCAGAAGGTGATGGGCTGTGGGTGGGTGGACCTGTTAGTGTCGGAGGGTCACCTGTGAAGGCAGGGGGGTTGCTGTGGCTCACTGTGAGGTCTGGGACACTGGCAGCTCTGGCAACCGATCATTGTCCTGGGCCGTCTAGGATGCTGCTGTCTTCTCGCTAAGGCCTGGAAAAACATGGAACGCTTCACTAATTTGTGTGTCATCCTTGCACAGGGGCCATGCTAATCTTCTCTGTATCATTCCAATTTTAGTATATGTGCTGCCATAGCGAGCACTGTAATATGTTTTGAAGTCAGGAAGTGTGAGACCTCCATCTTTGTGCTTCTTTCTTAAGATTGTTATGGCATAAGTAATTTTTTTAATGTTTAAAGCAGTATGTGTTTGGTTTTTGTTTTCAACTTGTCTCTTCTTTTTCCTAGTGCCAGCTCTTTGATTTTAGTTTCCATTCTTATTTTATAATCTCTTTCAGATTTTGTCAACTACTCTACAATGTGTGGTATTAAGTCTATTAATGGTTGTGTCTGCTCTTCTCCTTCAAATGGTTTTATTTCTTGTGTGGTTTGTAATTTTTTATTGTGAACGCTTGTTAAACTGGGGTTGTTTTCCCCATGTAAGTCAAGCACTCCCTTGTGGCTCAATTTTGCATTCACTTTTGCTTGGGCTTCAGGGGTTCAGCAGTAGTAGAGAAATTTTTATAATATCCTCTTGGCTTGAGTTTATTACACTCCCTATGCATTGTAACTTCTGATGCCGTTTCTCGTGTGGGGTTTCAATTTCACAAAAGATTTTATTTGTTTTCCATTTAAATTCCCAGCAATTTGTAAGCTTCCTTTTCTCTTCCCTGAGCTGATGGGTAGAGCTCTTCTAGTCCTCTTTATCCAGACAGGGAAATTCTTTCAGGAACTTTGCTCTGTGCAGGAATTTTTTCCTACCTCACACTGCCCCTGGGCCATATCTCCTTTTCCTACCTTCAGGGTAGAACACACCCCTCCTATGACCCCACTCCCACCGCCATCTGACTCTGTTCCCAGCTCTAGCATCCAGGGCTGATATCCATACCCATGCCGCCTTGGGCTTCTCTCTCAACAGTTATTAGAATTACCACTCAGTGTTTGAATTCTTTTTTCATCTTGGTTTCTTAAGGCTTTTCTCTTCCTTGCTCTCCTTTTCTTTCCTTTCTTCTTCTGAGTTGATTATGTATTCTCTGTTATTGCTCTGTGCTTTTACACAGCATTTCTGTGTGTTTTCAGTTGGATCAATAGTATTTGTGTGTGGAAGTGATGGTAATGGAAGGAAGCAACTGAATTCAGCTCATGTTGTCTGAGGATCTTGAGTGATCTTCTAAAAATAAAATATATCTTGTCATCCCCAGGTTAAAGCCTGCTGATGACTTGCTATTGCACTTGGGTAGGTAAACTCCAAAGTCCTTATTTTGGCTTAAAGTGTCCCATATGAGTTGACTCCTATCTCCCTTTGCAACCAGAGGTTATGGTACTTCCCCCCTCATTCAAAGCAGCCTTCTTTCTTTCCTGAGAGTTGTTGCTTCTGCCTGGAATGGACGTCTCCATCCAGATGTCCAGATGACAGAATTTTCACCTTCCTAAAGAAGCTTTCCCTGGGACTTCCCTGGTGGTCCAGTGGTTAAGAATCCGCCCTCCAGTGCAAGGGACACGGGTTCAATCCCTGGTTGGGGAACTAAGATCCCACATGCCATGGGGCAACTAAGCCTGTGCGCTGCAACTAGAGAGCCTGCGAGCCACAACTAGATAGCCCATGCACCACAACTACAGAGCCCATGCGCTCTGCAGCCCACACACTACAACTAGAGAGAAGCCTGTGCACTGCAACAAAGAGCCCCCACGCTGCGATGAAGATCCCGTGTGCCACAACTAAGACCCGATGCAGCCAAAAATAAATAAATACTTTTAAAAAAGGCTTTCCCTGACTACCCTACCAAAAGTACAACCCCACTCCTTCCTCTAATATCACCCCGATTCATAGTCTTCATGACACTTATCACTGTTAATTAATATTAATTTAAGTTTTTACTTGTTCATTATTCATTTTGGAGGCCAGTTGGACAGCAGTTGCTGATGGAGAAGCAAAGAAATAATCAAGGATGAATCCTAGATCTGGGGCTTGAGCAAGTGAGCAGATGCTTGTGAGAGAAATAGGTATAGGATGGAAATCAAGAGTTGTTTTTAAAAGGCTCATGTTTGAGATTTCTGTTCCTCATCCTAATGGATACATCAAGTGGGAAGTTGCATATAAAAGTCTGGAAGTCAAGCGAAAATCAGGGATGGAGATTTGAGATTCGGGCATCATCAGCATACAGATAATATTTAAAATCATATGACAGTAGTACCCAGGGAAAGAGTGAAGAGTCATTAGAAAAGAGAAGGTAACACATCTTTTAAAGCAATCACCAGTGTGGCATAGTTAGAGCCGCAAGGTAATTCCTTTGAACAAATATGCACGAAACAAGGGAGGGCCTTTTGATGAAGAAATTAAGCGGCATGTTCCAAACTTTATTTAATTAGCTTACCTCTTACTCTTGTCAGTGGGAAGTTTGGTGCATGGAAACTCCAGTGATGGTCACTGTAGATTTCCAAAGGAGGAGAAATAAACTTTCTTGACTCTGTCTCCAACAGAACTTGACCAACTGTAACAAGGATTTCATGAATATTGATTCGTTCCTTCTTTTCCATAGGAATTGGTGTGGGATATTCTGACAGAGATGACACATGGTTTTTGTCCAACACAAACAGTTATGTTAGAAATCTCTGGGAAGCTTTATCTTGGCAGTATCCCTGAAGGCTAGAGAATGGACCAGAAGAGAATTTTCTTCTCTCCTTATTTTGGGGAAACTAAGTTATACAGTTAAGCAAGTTATTTGGACTTCAGAGGAGCAGAGTAGTACTAAATTTCTTCAGACAATTTAGTTCAAGGTGGGAATTATGCTCTGTTGTTTTGAGATATGTGATAAGGTTGAAAAATTGTCAACTGTGGTCCTGGTAATAGAATGAACAGGCTCTCTTTCTGCTCTGAATTCCTTGAGCTACAGATCAAATCTTGCTTTTAAATCTAACTTACTTACTCCTCTCATTGTCTTCTAGACTTATTTAGGCTATAAAAGGTTTGCTTAGAGATATGGATTGTTTATGCATATGGTGTGGCTGCAGCTTGCAGTATATCCATGCCTTTGCTTTATGATTTCAGTCAAAACAAAATTAAAGAATCATAATCACCCGTGTTCAGGAAGTAATGAGGAATATTTTAAAGTTCATGTTTTCATAGATCTTTTGTCAAGAATAGGACTGAAGTTCCAAATGAGATGCATTTTCTATAATGCATGTGGTGGCCCGTCCTGAAATAGCTATTGTTTTTGTCATTCTGATTTGTTGGGAAGACAGTTGAATATTAAACAATAAAAAATAAGTTTTTGTACATGACATTTCATTTTTGGATAACCAGCAACCAAAATTCTCAGACATTGGGGTTAGTATATTCATCTCCACGGGTGTCCAGAAATGAAATGAAATGTCACCTAAAGCAGTAGACACACTTCATTGCTATTATACCCCAAATTTCCTCCAGTAAAATATTTTATTAAAATTAAATGAAAAACCAAAAGCTGCACAATGGTTGTTCCAGCAGCTTTAATGGGTTTTAGGATGGAGCACACCCCCTGCAATTCTACAGTGGATATTTTATTATGCACAAGACAGTTATTCTGAGAATATTATACTATTCTTTCCTCATGTTTTTGGCTGTGTATTGAATCAACTAAATTGCCACTTATAAATTTCTTCTTAAAATCTCTGAGAAAATAGCTTTTGTTTCTATTTATAGGTGCGGTATATACTTCCTGAAAATGTTTTCCCTCTCTCCTAATCATTCTCTCCTTTCTCATCATCTAGTTGTTCATTTAGCAAATATTTATTTATGTGCTGTGTTCATTCTTAGGGATAATCAAAGTTCCTAGGCCCTTATGGAGCTTATAATTTAGCCAAGTAATCACATGACAACAAAACAACAGTGACAGAAACAGCTTGTTATACTTATTAAATGTTTACTATTTGCCAGATATTATTCTAGGTGAGGTCATGTATTAAATCACATAATCATTACTGTAAGATGTGGGAAAGTCCTATGAGATAGGTTCCATTTTTATCCCCATTTTATGGAAAAGGAAACACAGCTGCAGGGAAGTTTTAAGTAACTTACCCAAGGTCACATGGCTAGAAGTGGCACTAACGATACAAGGTAATGAGACATAGGATGTTATGGATATTCTGAAGATCTGATATAGAGGCTCCTGACCTGGTGTCTTAGTCTGCTCAGGCTGCCATAACAAAATACCATAGGTTGGGTGTGGGTGTGAAACAACAGAGATTTATTTTCTCACAGTTCTGGAAGCTGGAAAGTCCAAGATCGAGCTTTGGCAGGGCTCAGTTTCTGATAAGGGCTTTCTTCTCTGGCTTGTAGATGGCTACCTTCTTCTTGTGTCCTCACATAGGAGAAAGAGAGCAAGCTTTCCGATACTCTTCTTTTAAGGGCACTAATCCCATCCTGAGGGCCCCCTCCTCATAACCTCATTGAAACCTAATTACCTCCCAAAGGCTCCAGCTCCAGATACTATCACATTGGAGGTTAGGGCTTCAACACATGAATTTTTGGGGGACATAATTCAGCCATAGCACCAGGTTTTAGAAGTTTTCCAGGTCAAGGATTACAGACCCCTCTCCAGATGAGAAATAATGTTTAACAGCTATGAATAAGACTATTTAAAAAATATCTATCTTTGCTAGATCCCAAAAGAATTATAATGGGTTACTATGTGGATTAGCTTTTTAAGGCCTTTAAGCTTTGGTTTTTTCATCTATAATTTGGGAGGAGAGTTGTATACTTACATATCTACAGCATGTCTATATGTTAATGGTATATATTTCCATATATGAATATATATGTGAATGGTAAGGTGTGCATGTATGTGTGTGGGGCAGTCAGCGATCTTTTTCGGTATTTTCATATGTGAAGCACTTTTTTTAAAAATAAATTTATTTATTCATTTATTTACTTTTGGCTGTGTTGGGTCTTTGTTGCTACACCCAAGCTTTCTCTAGTTGTGAGTGGGGGCTATGCTTTGTTGCGGTGTGCGGGCTTCTCATTGTGGTGGCTTCTCTTGTTGCAGAGCATGGGCTCTAGGTGTACAGGCTTCAGTAGTTGTGGCACGTGGGCTCAGTAGTTGTGGCTTGCGGGCTCTAGAGAGCAGGCTCAGTAGTTGTGGTGCACGGGCTTAGTTGCTCCACGGCATGTGGGATCTTCCCGGACCAGGGCTTGAACCCATGTCCCCAGCACTGGCAGGCGGATTCCTAACCCCTGCGCCACCAGGGAAGTCCTCATATGTGCAGCACTTTTTAAAGTGCTTTTTAAAGCACTTGGTAAAGTAAATGTGTTTTATCTCACCTGATCATCACAAATGAGGCGTTATTTTTATTGCCATTTTTACATGTGTAGAAATCTAAGCTAAGAGATCAAGTTTCTTTCCTTTTCAAGGTCTTGCATGCAGTTGGTATGTGGCCAAGCCAAGGTAAGGTACAAGCCGCAGACTTCTGATTCTGGGTCAGCACTTTTCGTCTGCCCCACGGCTGCCTGGTGCTGGAGTACATTTTGCCTGACACCTGGGCTCTGAAAAAGATATTTATTCTCTCGTATGCTCAGCTGACATTTCATTTTGCTTCCTTGCCATCCATGACTACACCACAGTGTTCAGCGTTTCAGTACATTTTTGAAGTATTGATTTTCAGCTGGCCCCCATCTCAAAGACCCTACCACACACCCATTTCTATTTGCCTCACTTGAGCTCACCATATATCGTTACTAAGAGTTCCTGGTTTACTCTTGCTCAGTTTACATGCAGACTTGCAGAGTTTTACCACAGCTCCAGTACTAGAAAAACAGCCGAGTTTCAGAAATGGGAGCAGGTTTTGCTGATTTTTAAGGTTAAAATAATCCTCTTTATACATGTAGAAATATATGCATTTAAATCGTTTCATAAAATCTATATATTGGGTAATATAATACCTTTTTTAAGTGAAATATTTTTTCTTTATTTGCCCTTACCTACTTTCCTGACCCATGTCAGCCTCCACCCCCAGCTAGTCCATGTGTATAATCTAGCATGTGCCCTTCCAAATAATTCTCAGTGCTCAGCTTGTAAAGTCACATGTTTATATATGTGTGTGTTTTACAAAAACAGGTCATTGTTCTACAAAAATGGGTTCATATTATTATTATTACATGCATTTTACATCTTCTTGCTTTTTTCTTTCAACATGAGATCATGGAAAATGCTCCAGGTCAACTGTCAGAACTCTAGTTATTCTTTCATTATTTTAAAATTCAAACTGGAAAATTAAGACATATACAAAGATAGAGAAAATAATATGTTGAATCCCCATTGCCCATCAGCTGGCTTCAACAACTATTGGCATTTTGTTAATCTTATTTCATCTATTCTGCCTGACTTAATTTTTTTTTCATTTATTTTTCACTGGAATATTTTTTTAAGCAAACCTAGACTTTGTTATTTTTATGCAGTAAGCACTTCTGTATTTTTTACTAATAGAGATGTTTAAAAAAACATAACCATATACCATTATCAGTTAAAATTTATAATGGTTCTTTAAAATCATCTATTATCCAGTTCATGTTCAAATCCCCCCAATTGCCTCAAAAATGTCTTCTTTCAATAGTTGGTTTGCTTGAGGATTCGAATGCCAAACATTGCATTTTCCTGATAAGTCTTATGAATCGCTTTTAAATTTATGACAGTTTTCCCTTCCCCTCCCCCTTTAATGCCCCAATTATTGAAGAAACCAGGTTATTTTCTTTGTAGAACTTCCCACCTTCTAGATTTGGCTTATTGTATCCTTATGGTGTCAATAACACATTCTTCTACCACGTTTTTCCTTTACATACTTACTTGAATATAGAGGATTGACTAGATTCAGGTTCAGTTCTTTATTTTTTTATTAACTTATTTTTATTTTTGGCTCTTTTGGGTCTGTTGCTGCACGCAGGCTTTCTCTAGTTGCAGTGAGCAGGGGCTACTCTTTGTTGCGGTGCAGGGGCTTCTCATTGTGGTTGCTTCTCTTGTTGCAGAGCACAGGCTCTAGGTGTGCAGGCTTCAGTAGTTGTGGCACATGGGTTCAGTAGTTGTGGCTCACAGGCTCTAGAGCGCAGACTCAGTAGTTGTGGCTCACGGGCTTAGTTGCTCTGCAGCATGTGGGGTCTTCCTGGACCAGGGCTCGAACCCGTGTTTCGTGCATTGGCAGGCGGATTCTTAACCACTGCACCACCAGGGAAGTCCAAGTTCAGTTCTTTTAGCAAGAACACTTAATAGCTAGTGCTGTCTGTGTGCTTCCTCTTGCATCAGCATTGGGAAGAATAGAACATTGGCTGGCCCGCTTTAAGTAACATTGAAATACATCAGTGGGTTCAAATGTGGTTAGCTTCCTCTCCCGTATAAACTTCCTCATTAACCTTTCCTAATGGTTTTAGCATTCAGAATTGAACATTAGTTACATCCATTATTTCACTCAGAGTTGAAAAATGATTTTCTAAATCTATTAATATTTTTCTGCATTTATTCTCTGGAGTTATTCTATGAAGACCTCTCCCTTGTCAATCGTTGGTAATCCCCAAAAGCAGTTGTATAGGAAAGGCAGAATAAAGGCTTGATCCTTTCCTTTTATTTGTCAATTTTATGAAAAATGAGTTGGTGCTTTAACAACCCCCAGTGATAGTCAGTTACATTTTTGGACTTGCAGATTTTCATATCTATATGTTTTATTTGAAGCTATTATTTTATTTGATGTCCAAATGGTTCCATCCTTGGCCAATGGAAAGCCCTCAGATTTTCTCCTTTTGTCCTCTTTTAATAAAATCCCAGTAATTCATGAGGTTTTCCATGCTTTCTGGCACAATAAGGTATACTAGACTTAGTACATTTTCTACACCAGATCTGGATTGAGTCATTTCTCCAAGGAGGAATGTTCCCTTTTAGTGGAAAATGGTATTTAGAGACCACAATCTTGGTTCTAGAAGTAAATTTATTATCTTTTTAATGGGTCTGTGATACTCCGTGACATACCGTGATATATTTAACCATTCTCTATTGCTGGCATTCACCTTTACCCCAGTTTTGTTGGATTCTGCCATTCAATTGCAAAGCCGTATAGAAGATACAAGAAAACTGTTTAAGAAACTTGCTATGGTCCTTGTATCATTAACAGAAGTTGAAAAATTGAAAACCAATGCTAGGAGAGTTGAAATTCTTAATAGAAATCTGGTAACCAAACAATTCTTGGGCATTATGTGAGGACTAAAGGAAAATAACACTTCTGGTAGGTAAAGAATTTCTTCTCTACTTCCTGGAGCTGATCTTTAACAAGATGAGAAGCTGATACTCTTCTCTCCTTTCCTCTCTTGGAGAAGAATTTTCCTTCTTCCCTCAGGGATCTTAGTGGAAACATATTTTCTGTTTGCTTTTTCTAACTGTGCTTCTGGCAAAGGGATGCACACTAGCTCTCCAAGTCACGAAGCAGCTTGGACCGCTCATCAGCCCCATACAACTTTGGATGGAGGTGCAGCTGTGTGCCATATTGGCAGTACATTTTATTCTTGCAGAGGGCATTATAGCTTTTTTGATTCTATGTTTTATTTCTTTGCCAATCATCAGACGGTGTGCAGTGGAGGAAACAAAATTTATTGAGAGCTTTAGGCTCTGTGACTAGGAATAACCATTCCTGGCTGGTTACAGAGTTCCCCAGATGCACCATGGTATATAACCCTGACTTTCTAGTTCATTGTAAAATCACAACACTATACTAACTCTGCCAACTGGCCGCCTTTTCAGTATCTACATAAAAAAGAAAGGTATTGGTAACACTCTTCTGATAATAAAGCTTTTGATAATACTGATTGACTTTACAAAAAAACTTTTATGGTACTATAATATACATTACAGAAAATTACACATAAAGTACAGCTTCTTCAAACTGAACACACTCATATAATCAGCATTTGGATCAAAAAATAGTTCATTATAAGCACCCCCAAAGCCTTGTTATGTTCATTTCAGTATCTCCCCTTCTACTTCCAAGGACAGCTATCATCCTGATCCCTAAAAGCATAGATTACTTTTTGCTGGCATTGTATTTATGTAAATGGAATAGTATAGTATATACTCTTTTGCATCTGGCTTATTTCTCTAAACATTTATAAGATTCAACCATATGAATATGTGTAATTGTAGATCGTTCATTTTAACTGTCATATGGGATTCTGTTGTGTGTCTCTACTACAATTCATGTATCCATCTTCTGTTTATGAGCATTTGGGTAGTTTCCAACTTGGGGCTATTAAAATAATGTTGCTGTCAGCATTCTAGTATGTGCCTTTGCTGAACATACATGTGCATTTCTGTTGGATCTACACCTAGAAGGGAAAGTTATGGTCACAGTGTATGCAGTATGTTCTGCTTTATTAGATAATGCCAAATAGTTTTCCAAAGCGGTTGAACCAGATCAAACACCCATCAGCAGTGTGTGAGACCTCACTGAGACTTGGTATTTTCCATCTTTTTCATTTATATGTATATTTTTTTTCCTTTTTAAAATTTTATTTTTTATTGAATGGAAGATTCTTTAAATTCTACAGTGCTTTACAATTTTCAAAGGTTTCTCACACATGATTTCATATGATCCCATAATAACCCCCTTTTTTCCCCTACTCCTATATTGCCCCTCCCCACTGTAACCACTGGTTTATTCTCTATATCTGTGAGTCTGCTTCTTTTTTGTTTTGTTCACTAGTTTTTTGTATTTTTTTAGATTCTACCCATAAGTGGTATCACACAGTATTTGTCTTTCCCTCTCTGACTTATTTCACTTAGCATAGTGCCCTCCATGTCTATTCATGTTGCAAATGGCAAAATTTCATTCTTATGGCTGAATAATATTCCATTGTATATATGTGTGTATGTATATATATATGCCACGTCTTCTTTATCCATTGATCTGTTGATGGACACTTAGGTTGCTTCCATACCATGGCAATTGCAAATAATGCTGCTATGAACATTGGGGTGCATGTGTGTTTTCAAATTAGTGTTTTTATTTTTTTCAGGTATATACCCAGGAGTGGAATTGTTGGGTCATATGGTAGCTCTATTTTTAGTTTTTTGAGAAACCTTAATTTATATATATATATATATATATATATATATATATATATGTATATACTTTTGAGTGGAAAGAAGATGCCCAGAGTAGAGAAGACTTTCTAATACCAACCTCCCGGTTCTGTCTGAAGTGTAGCAATAGTTATGGGGTAGTTTAGGCTGGGTCTCTGACAACACTATAATTTATCTCATTGATGATGAAGGATGGGCCAGATGGATACAAACAGCTTTTGAATACCATTAAGGAGAAGAAGCCTATGAATTTACTGACTTTAGAGAGCAGTCAACTGTTGCCTTCTGTTTATTATTATATAAATTTTATGACAAAAATAAAGACAGTAAAAAAAATCACAATTCCGTAACTGTAACACAATAATAATACTTGAGTTCACTCATCCACAAACATACCTGAATTATATATGGTTGTAATCATAATCTAGACATAATTTCATATGATGCGTTTTTGAACTGAACATTGTATCTAAAGACTCTCTCATGTTTCAATATTTCTTTATTATAAATTTAAATTGCTTCCAAAGTTTTACTATTCTAGAGAGGTCTGTAGAAAATATCTTCATCAGCTTACCTTTCCTTTTTTTAAAAAAAATTCTTTAAGCTAAATTCTTAAGAGTGGGATTACTGAATAGAAAGTTATCTTTTTTTTGGCTCTGGATTTATCATACATCTTTCCAAATGGCTCTCTATAATTTATGCAAGTGGAATCCAGTCTTCTTGGAAACCAAAATAGCTTAGTTTTACTTATAGCAACACACACTTTGTTAGGTTCATGAACAAATAAAATGTACAACATATTGTAAAAGTAAATTTCTTGCATATGGAAGATTTAAAAGTTCTTTCTTTATTTGTAATATCCAAATCTGGGAACAATCCAAATTTCCACTAGTAGATCAATAGGTATCTAAATTGTGGTACATCCATACAATGGAATACTGTTTAGCAATTAAAAGGAAGGAATCATTGTTACATGTGGCAACATGGATGAATTACAAAATAATTATGCTCAGTGAAAGAAGCCAGACCAAAAAAGAGTGCATATTGTCTGATTCCATTGTACTATCTTTAAAAAATGGAAACTAATCATAGTGACAGAAAGCAGATCAGTGATTGCCTGGGGACACTGAGGTGGGGGTGGAGAGGGGCAAGAAGGACAGATTACAAAGGAGCATGGAAAATTTGGGGGTTGATGGATATGTTTACAGTAAGTCCCCTACATGTGAACGAGTTTGTTCCAAGAGCATGTTCATAAGTCCAATTTGTTCATAAGTCCAACAAAGTTAGCCTAGGTACCCAGCTAACACAATCGGCTATATACTGCTGCTTTTATGCTTGCTTCTGGACATCCTGGGCTTGAAATAAAGATACTGCACTACTGTACTCTATACAGTACTGTACAGTAAAGTGCACAAAAGCACAGCCACTTGTAGAGGAAGCACACATATGACAGTGTCCTCCAGATTTGTGAACTAATTGTTATGTGATTGGACATGCTAACCTACGTTCGCATCTTTGAAAGTTTGCAACTTGAAGGTTTGTATGTAGGGCACTTACTGTACGTGGTTGTGATGATAGTTTCCTGAACATACAGTTGGTCCTCCATATCTGCACGTTCTGTATCAGCAGATTCAACCAACAGAGGATCAAAAATGTTGGGAAAAAGAAAAAAATTCCAGAAACTACCAAACACCAAAACTAGAATTTGTGATGCTTTAGCACCTATTTACATAGCATTTACATTGTATTTACAATTATTTATATAGCATTTACATTGTATTAGGTATTATAAGTAATCTAGAGATGATTTAAAGTATACGAGAGGGGAGACCTCAAGATGGTGGAGGAGTAAGATGTAGAGATCACCTTCCTCCCCACACATACATCAGAAATACATCTACGTGTGGAACAACTCCTACAGAACAGCTACTGAATGCTGGCAGAAGATCTCAGACTTCCCAAAAGGCAAGACATTCCCCACATACCTGGGTAAGGAAAAAGAGAAAAGGAAAAACAGAGACAAAAGAATAGGGACGGGACCTGCACCTCTGGGACGGAGCTGTGAAGCAGGAAAAGTTTCCACACACTCGGAAGCCTATTCGCTGGTGGAGACGGGGGGTGGGTGGTGGGAAACTTCGGAGCCACGGAGGAGAGCGCAGCAACAGGGGTGCAGAGGGCAAAGCGGAGAGATTCCCACACAGAGGATAAGTGCTGACCAGTACTAACCAGCCTGAGAGGCTTGTCTGCTCACCCACCGGAGTGGGTGGGGGCTGGGAGCCGAGGCTCAGGCTTCGGAGGTCAGATCCCAGGGAGAGGACTGGGGTTGGATGTGTGAGCACAGACTGAAGGGGGCTAGTGCACCACAGCTAGCCGGGAGGGAGTTGGGGGAAAAGTCTGGACCTGCCAAAGAGGCAAGAGACCATTGTTTCGGGGTGCGCGAAGAGAGGGATTCAGAGCATTGCCTAAGGGAGCTCCAGAGACAGGCATGAGCTGCGGCTATCAGCGTGGACCCCAGAGACGGGCATGAAACACTAAGGCTGCTGCTGTAGTCACCAAGAAGCCTGTGTGCAAGCACAGGTCGCTTTCCACACCTCCCCTCCTGGGACCCTGTGCAGCCCGCCACTGCCAGGGTCCCGTGTTCCAGGGACAACTTCCCTGGGAGAACACGAGGTGCACTCAGGCTGTTGCAACGTCACGCCGGCCTCTGCCGCAGCAGGCTCGCCCTGCATTCCGTACCCCTCCCTTCCCCCGGCCTGAGTGAGCCAGGGCCCCCGAATCAGCTGCTACTTTAACCCCGTCCTGTCTGGATGGGGAACAGGTGCCCTCAGGCGACCTACACGCAGAGGCGGGGCCAAATCCAAAGCTGAACCCCAGGAGCTGTCTGAACAAAGAAGAGAAAGGGAAATTTCTCCCAGCAGCCTCAGGAGCAGTGGATTAAGTCTCCACAATCAACTTGATGTACCCTGCATCTCTGGAATACCTGAATAGAAAATGAATCATCCCAAAATTGAGGTGGTGGACTTTGGGAGGAACTGTAGACTTGGGGTTTGCTTTCTGCATCTCATTTGTTTCTGGTTTTATGTTTATCTTAGTTTAGTATTTAGAGTTTATTATCATTGGTAGATCTATTTATTGATTTGGTTGCTGTCTTCCTTTTTCTTTAATATATACATATATATATATGTTTTTCCTTTTTCTCTTTTTGTGAGTGTGTATGTGTATGCTTCTTTGTGTGATTTTTGTCTGTATAGCTTTGCTTTTACATTTGTCCTAGGGTTCTGTCTGTCCATTTTGTTTGTTTGTTTGTTTTTAGTATAGTTTTAAGAGCTTGTTATAATTGGTGGATTTGTTTTTTGGTTTTATTGCTCTCTTTCTTTTTTTTTCTTTTTTTAATTAGTTTAAATTTTTAATAATTAAAAAAATTTTATTTTAATAACTTTCCTTCCTTCCTTCCTTCCATCCTTCCTTCCTTCCTTCCTTCTTTCCTTCTCCCCTCCCTCCCTCCCTCCCTCCCTTCCTTCTTTTCTTTTCTTTTCTTTCTTTCTCCCTATTCTTCTGAGCTGGGTGGCTGACAGGGTCTTTGTGCTCTGGCTAGGTGTCAGGCCTGTGCCTCTGAGGTGGGAGAGCTGAATTCAGGATATTGGTACACCAGAGACCTCCCGGCCCTATGTAATATCAAATGGCAGAGATCTCCAACTCAACGCTAAGACCCACGTCCACGCAGTGACCAGCAAGCTACAGTACTGAACACCCTAAGCCAAACAACTAGCAAGACTGGAACACAACCCCACCCATTAGCAGAGAGGCTGCCTAAAATCATAATAAGGTCACAGAAACCCCAAAACACACCACCAGACGTGGTCCTGCCCACCAGAAAGACAAGATTGAGCCTCATCCACTAGAACACAGGCACCAGTCCACTCCACCAGGAAGCCTACACAGTCCACTGAACCAACCATAGCCACTGGGGGCACACACCCAAAACAAAGGAAACTATGAACCTGCAGCCTGTGAAAAGGAGACCCCAAACACAGTAAGTTAAGCAAAATGAGAAGACAGAGAAACACACAGCAAATGAAGGAGCAAGGTAAAAACCCACCAGACAAAACAAATGAAGAGGAAATAGGCAGTCTACCTGAAAAAGAATTCAGAGTAATGATAGTAAAGATATCCAAAATCTTGGAAATAGAGTGGAGAAAATATAAGAAACTTTTAACAGTGACCTAGAAGAACTAAAGAGCAAACAAACAATGAGGAACAACACAATATATGAAATTAAAAATTCTCTAGAAGGATTCAATAGAATAACTGAAGCAGAAGAACAGGTAAGTGACCGGGAAGATAAAATAGTGGAAATATCTACCGCAGAGCAGAAAAGAATTGAGGACAGTCTCAGAGACCTCTGGGAAAACGTTAAATGCACCAACCTTCGAATTATAGGGGTCCCAGAAGAAGAAGAGAAAAGAAAGGGACTGAGAAAATACTTGAAGAGAGTATAGTTGAAAACATCCCTAATATGGGAAAGGAAATAGTCAAGTCCAGGAAGCACAGAGAGTCCCATACAGAATAAATCCAAGGAGAAACACACCAAGACACATACTAAAAAAACTATCAAAAATTAAATACAAAGAAAGAATATTAAAAGCAGCAAGGGAAAAACAACAAATAATATACAATGGAATCCCTATCAGGTTAACAGCTGATCTTCCAGCAGAAACTCTGCAACCCAGAAGGGACTGGCAGGACATATGTAAAGTGATGAAAGGGAAGAACCAACAACCAATATTACCCAGCAAGGATCTCATTCAGATTTGATGGAGAAATTAAAACCTTTACAGACAAGCAAAAGCTAAGAGAATTCAGCACCACCAAACCAGCTTTACAACACATGCTAAAGGAACTTCTCTAGGCAGGAAACACAAGAGAAGGAAAAGACCAAAACAATTTAAAAAAATGGTACTAGGAACATACATATCGATAACTACCTTAAATGTAAATGGATTAACCGCTCCAACCAAAAGACATAGACTGGCTGAATGGATACAAAAACAAGACCCATATATATATATATGCTGTCTACAAGAGACCCACTTCAGACCTAGGGACCCATACAGACTGAAAGTGAGGGGATGGAAAAAAGATATTCTATGCAAATGGAAATCAGAAGAAAGCTGGAGTAGCAATTCTCATACCAGAGAAAATAGACTTTAAAATAAAGACTATTACAGGAGCCAAAGAAGGACACTACATAATGATCAAGGAATCAATCCAAGAAGAAGATATAACAATTGTAAATATTTAGGCAACCAACATAGGAGCACCTCAATACATAATGCAAATGATAGCAGCCATAGAAAGGGAAATTGACAGTAACACAATCATAGTAGGGTACTTTTAACACCCCACTTTCACCAATGGACAGATCATCCAAAATGAAAATAAATAAGGAAACACAAGCTTTAAATGATACATTAAACAGGATGGACTTAATTGATATTTATAGGACATTCCATCCAAAAACAACAGAACACACTTTCTTCTCAAGTGCTCATGGAACATTCTCCAGGATAGATCATATCTTGGGTCACAGATCAAGCCTTGGTAAATTTAAGAAAATTGAAATCGTATCAAGTATCCTTTCTGACCACAATGCCATGAGACTAGATATCAATTACCGGAAAAAATCTGTAAAAAATACAAACGCATGGAGGCTAAACAATACATTACTGAGTAACCAAGAGATCACTGAATAAATCAAAGAGGAAATCAAGAAATAACTAGAAACAAATGACAATGAAAACTCGATGACCCAAAACCCATGGGATGCAGCAAAAACAGCTCTAGGAGGGAAGTTTATAGCAATACAGTCCTACCTCAAGAAACAAGAAACATCTCAAATAAACAACCTAAACTTACACCTAAAGCAATTAGAGAAGAACAAAAAAACCCCAAAGTTAGCAGAAGGAAAGAACATAAAGATCATGTCAGAAATAAATGAAAAAGAAATGAAGGAAACAGTAGCAAAGATCAATAAAACTGAAAGCTGGTTCTTTGAGAAGATAAACAAAATTGATAAACCATTAGCCAGACTCATCAAGAAAAAAAGGGAGAAGGCTCAAATCAACAAAATTAGTAATGAAAAAGGAGAAGTAACAACTGACACTCCAGAAATACAAAGGCTTATGATAGATTACAACAAACAACTGTATGCCAATAAAATGGACAACCTGGAAGAGATGGACAAATTCTTAGAAAAGCACAGCCATCTCAGACTGAACCAGGAAGAAATAGAAAATATAAAGAGACCAATCACAAGCACTGAAATTGAGACTGTGATTAAAAATCTTCCAACAAACAAAAACGCAGGACTAGATGGCTTCACAGGCAAATTCTGTCCAACATTTAGAGAAGAGCTAAAACCTATCCTTCTCAAACTCTTCCAAAATGTAGCAGAGGGTGGAATTCTCCCAAACTCATTCTACGAGGCCACCATCACCCTGATACCAAAACCAGACAAAGATGTCACAAAGAAAGAAAACTACAGGCCAATATCACTGATGAACATAGATGCAAAAATCCTCAACCAAATACTAGCAAACAGAATCCAACAGCACATTAAAAGGATCATTCACCATGATCAAGTGGGGTTCATCCCAGGAATGCAAGGATTTTTCAATATACGCAAATCAATCAATGTGATAAACCATATTAACAAATTGAAGGTGAAAACCATATGATCATCTCAATAGATGCAGAAAAAGCTTTCGACAAAATTCAACACTGATTTATGATAAAAACCCTCCAGAAAGTAGGCATAGAGGGAACTTACTTCAACATAATAAAGGTCATATTTGACAAAGCCACAGCCAACATTGTTTTCAATGGTGAAAAACTGAAACCATTTCCTCTAACATCAGGAACAAGGCAAGGTTTTCCACTCTCACTGCTATTATTCAACATAGTTTTGGAAGTTTTAGGCACCATAATCAGAGAAGAAAAAGAAATAAAAGCAATCCAAATCGGAAAAGAAGAAGTAAATCTGTCACTGTTTGCAGATGACATGATACTATACATAGAGAATCCTAAATATGCTACCAGAATATTAGAGCTAATCAATGAGTTTGGTAAAGTAGCAAGATACAAAATTAATGCACAGAAGCCTCTTTCATTCCTATACACTAATGACGAAATATCTGAAAGAAATGAAGGAAACACTCCCATTTACCACTGCAACAGAAAAGAATGAAATACCTAGGGATCAACCAACCTAAGGAGACAAAAGACCTGTATGCAGAAAACTATAAAACACTGATGAAAGAAATTAAAGATGATTCAAACAGATGAAGAGATATACCATGTTCTTGGATTGGAAGAATCAACATTGTGAAAATGACTATACTACCCAAAGCAATCTACAGATTCAATGCAATCCCTATCAAACTGCCACTGGCATTTTTCACAGAAGTAGAACAAAAAATTTCCCAATTTGTATGGAAACACAAAAGACCCCGAATAGCCAAAGCAATGTTGAGAAAGAAAGTTGGAGCTGGAGGAATCAGGCTCCCTGACTTCAGACTACGCTACAAAGCTACGGTAATCAAGTCAGTATGGTACTGGCACAAAAACAGGTATATAGATCAACGGAACAGGATAGGATGCCCAGAGATAAACCCATGCACTTATGGTCACCTTATTTTTGATAAAGGAAGCAAGAATATACAATGGAGAAAAGACAGCCTCTTCAATAAGTGGTGCTAGGAAAACTGGACAGCTACATGTAAAAGAATGAAATTAGAACACTTCCTAACACCATACACAAAAATAAACTCCAAATGGATTAAAGACCTAAATGTGAGGCCAGACACTATAAAACTCTTAGAGGAAAATGTAGGCAAAACACTCTATGACCTAAATCACAGCAAGACCCTTCTTGACCCACCTCCTAGAGAAATGGAAATAAAAACAAAAATAAACAAATGGGACCTAATGAAACTTAAAATCTTTCTTTTTGCACAGCAAAGGAAACCATAAACAAGACAAAAAGACAACCCTCAGAATGGGAGAAAATATTTGCAACTGAAGCAACTGACCAATGATTAATCTCCAAAATTTACAAGAATCTCATGCAGCTCAATATCAAAAAAACAACCGAATCCAAAAACGGGCAGAAGACCTAAATAGACATTTCTCCAAAGAAGATATACAGATTGCTAACAAACACATGAAAGGATGCTCAACATCGCTAATCATTAGAGAAATGCAGATCAAAATTACAATGAGATATCACCTCACACCAGTCAGAATGGCCATCATCAAAAAAATTTACAAACAAATGCTGGAGAGGGTGTGGAGAAAAGGGAGCCCTCTTGCACTGTTGGTGGGAATGTAAATTGATACAGCCACTATGGAGAACAGTATGGAGGTTCCTTAAAAAACTAAAAGTAGAACTACCGTACGACCCAGCAATCCCACTACTGGGCATATACCCTGAGAAAACCGTAATTCAAAAAGAGTCATGTAGCACAGTGTTCATTTCAGGTCTATTTACAATAGCCAGCACGTGGAAGCAACCTAAGTGTCCATCAACAGACGAATGGATAAAGAAGATGTGGCACATATATACAATGGAACATTACTCAGCCATAAAAAGAAACGAAATTGAGTTATTTCTAGTGATGTGGATGGGCCTAGAGTCTGTCATACAGAGTGAAGTAAGTCAGAAAGAGAAAAATTAATACTGTATGCTAACACATATATATGGAATCAAAAAAAGAAAGGGCTCTGAAGAACCTAGGGGCAGGGCAGGAATAAAGATGCAGACACAGAGAATGGACTTGAGGACATGGGTAGTGGGAAGCTTAAGCTGGGACAAAGTGAGAGTGGCATGGACATATACACTACCAGATGCACAATAGATAGATAGTGGGAAGCAGCGCAGAGCACAGGGAGATCAGCTCTAGTGTTTTGTGACCACCTAGAGGGGTGGGATAGGGAGGATGGGAGGGAGATTCAAGAGGGAGGAGATATGGGGATATATGTATATGTTTAGCTGATTTACTTTGTTATAAAGCAGAAACTAACACACCATTGTAAAGCGATTATACTCCAATAAAGATGTTTAAAAAAAGAAATTAAAACAGAAAAATTTAAAACATTAATTCATTTAAAAATAAGTTAATTACGTTTTAACATAAATTTTTGTTAATGAAAACTAAGTAAACTTTCCAAAACAAACAAAGAAAAATAAATGAAGTATTCTAGAGAATGTGCTTAGGTTATATACAAATACTTCACCATTTTATATAAGGGAATTGAGCATCTTCGGAGTTTGGTATCCACAGAGGTCCTGGAACCAATCTCCTGCAGATACAGAGGGACAACTGAATGCATATGTCCAAACGTATCAAGTTGTACACTGTAAATACATGCACTTTACTCCATATTAATTTTACCTCAATCAAGCTGTCTCAAAAAATAAAATTTATTGCTCAATATTTCCAACTCTTTGAAGATCACATGCAAATGAGGAACATGAGTTGTTGTTAATTCATTATTATTAGGTAGTAATAATGGGTTTAAGGGACACAATATTGTACTTCCCCCTAAAATATATTCAAGTCCTAACCCCCACTACCTAGGAATGTGATCTTATTTGGAAACAGGGACTTTGCAAGCACAATCAAGTTAAGATGAGGTCATACTGGATCAGGGTGGGCCTCGAATCTAATGCTTGGTATCCCCTAAGAGGAGAGGATGCATGGACAGACACACAGAGAGAATAATGCCATGTGTAGATAGAGGCAGAGACTGGAGTGATGTAGCTGTTCTGATCCCAGTAACACCAAGGATTGTTGACAGCTACTAGAAGCTGGGAAGAGGCAAGGAAGGATTCTTCTCTAGAACTTTCAGAGGGTACATGGCCCTGCTGACACCTTGATTTCAGACTTCTGGCCTGTAGAACTGTGGGAGAATACATTTTTGTTGTTTTGAAATTATCAGAAGTTATAATTTGTTACATCAGCCCTTGGAAACTAATACATATAGCAACATGCTTTTTTTAGCTAGTCTACTCTAATTTTAAACAAAGTTGATTATAATACCATAGGAAATATACATGATATCTGTATTATAGAACCAGATGTCTGATTATTTCATGTCTGATGAAACTTTGTATTTTTTAAAGTGAATCCCCCTTTGTTCTGTCCTTGTTTCTCTCCTCTCTCCAGCAGCCACATGTGTTACCATCATGTCTTTATATTAATATGAACACAGTGATTATCAAAGAATTGTCTGTGGATGCTTGGTGATCCTTGAGACACTTCCAGGGAGTCTGTGAGGTCAAAACTGTTCTCAGTTTTGATTTTTTCACTGTGTTGACATTTGCAGTGATAGTACAAAAGCGATGGTAGATAAAACGGCTGACATCTTAGCACAAATCAAGATAGTACCACCAACTGCACTAGTAGACATTTTATTCTTCATCTGCATGTACTGGCAGAAAACAAAACAAAAAGAGTTTCACTTAGGAATCACCTTGATGAAGCAGCAGTATTATTAATTTTATTAAATCTTTATCCTTGGGTGTACATGTCTTTTTAACAGTCTGTGTGATGATATGGGGAGTACAAATAATGTCTTTCTGTTACATAGAAAAGTCCAAAAAAAAAAAAAGCACTTGTGTGGTTGAGTTTTGAACTGAACTAGCAGCTTTTTTTTCATGAACACCATTTTTATTTGATAGACAGACTCTGGTTATTCAAATTATTCAGACTTGGGTACTTAGCAGACATTCCCCTTTATGCCCAGAGATTTTCCTTTGGAGACAGCAATCTTAAGAGATTGTGTTTCCTTGACTGAGAATGATATTTCCTGTAAAATCTTAAACACAGGTAAAGCTCAGGGAGTTACAGGGATTTGCTGAAGGACACATACCATAAAGGAGCAGACATGGGCTTAGAAATCAGGCCCCCTTACTTCCAGCCTGCTACTCTTCCCATTTCACTAAATGAGACAGGTGGTTTTTCATATTTCATTCATCCTCTCCTTGAGACAGAATTAATGCTGCAAGAGAAAGAAATGCCAGGTGGAAAAACTGACAAGTCAGGTATTACACAGGCACTTAATTTTTATTTTGTAATTTTCACAATCTGAGCAACCAAGTAGAATACATAAAGAAGACACTAAAATGTGGCCTAATAAAATTCATTTGACCAGAAATACGGGCTTCCATGTTTTTGTCTCCCGCTCAGGTTTTTGTTTTTTTTTTTTTTTTTCATTTTTAATGTCAACTGTTCTCTGAGTCCAGTGCTCACTTCGGCAAAAACTACATTTAGTTGCAAATTGAGACACGGTGCATAGCTGCTATGATTAAGGAATTCAGAATCTTATCCAATATAAGGCCTTGAGGGCAGAAAGAAATGCTGAGGGAAAAACATTTCGATGTTGCCCTGTCTAGATGAGTGCCTGAAATAAATATTAACTGTTATTTCTGAAAACTTTCCCTCTGTTTTATATACTTCATTTCCCCCACTTTTGAGTCTACAGTGTATTTCAGCAACATTATGGGTTTCTACTCGTGATGAGTCTTCTCAGCGTGGGCTGGGTCAGTGTTTGTAGCTCAGCTGGCTGGTGCCAGAGTGGAGGGCACGTCTGATTTGATTCCACCCCAGGAACTGAAGGATTTTGAAGATTTTCCTCCTAATATTTGGCTTTACTTGATAATCCCAGAGCATGCTGGGAAATCTCAGCAAGAGGAAAAATTTAGTGACCACAGGGAGGCCTGCTTGCAGGGTTGTGGGTAAGTGTGAAAGCTTATGAGTATGACTGTTAATGATTTGTATGTTCTGCTTTTCACGAGATTTTCTCTCAACAAAAAGTGTGTAGGCTTGTGAGGACAGACAGCTTTTGGAAAACTCAGCTGTCCCCAGAAAGACAAATGCATGATTGAGTCATTTCCCAAGAGAGAAGCCACTAGTCAGCCAGGTATGTGGAGCCATGTGGTTCAGGATTTAGAATTTCAAAAGCAGGAGCTGGCAAAGGGGTGCATGGGATTTTAGCCTCACGTTTTCATCATCATTTTTCTTTCTTTTTTATGAGTACTGAAATTGCCCTTGGCATATGCAGAATAAGAGACATGCTATCTACCTCTAGTCAACGTTGGAGAAAGTGTTCAGTTCAGAAATAGACTTTGTAGCCGAGAAGGTGATCAAATCTCAGAGGCTTGAGGAGTTTTTCTGTATGTGTGCAAACCAGTTTCTCATGTATCTTCTTTTCGATTCTGCTTTTCCCCTTTTTGTTGTTGTTTGTTTATATATAGTCACTAAGACTCTCTGTCTTGGAAATGTCTAACAATAGGCTAGATTTTTATTTGGTCTGGGTGCTCCAGATGTGAGCTGGCCCAGAGGAGGTGGTGGTGGAGATGGAGCCTTTGCACTGTGCTCTGGGAGTGGGCAGATTTCACTGATTGGGTTACAAGGCTCTGGAATATTCTGTACTTAGAACTAGCTTTTCCGAGCATGCAGAGGCATGTGACAGTTGTTGATCTTGACATAGAGGGAATCTAACCAGAGGTGTCTGTGTACAGTATGTCCCAAAGTACAAGGAAGCTTGCCTCATGACCCTGTACCTATAGGGCTAACCTAACACGACAGCTAGGATGACTCTGGTCTTGTATATGCTGGAGACAACTTCACCTTCATTTAATTGAATACAGCTCACTTTATTAGGTTCCTACTAAGAAAAATGCATGAGATTTGAACGTAACTAATTCTTGTGACTTACTACCCTCACTTTATTTATTTATTTATTTAAAAAAATCTATTTGTTTATTTATTTATTTATTTATGGCTGTGTTGGGTCTTCGTTGCTGCGTGTGGGCTTTCTCTAGTTACGGCGATCGGGGTCTACTCTTCGTTGCAGTGCGTGGGCTTCTCATTGCGGTGGCTTCTCTTGTTACGGAGCACAGGCTCTAGGTGTGCGGGCTTCAGTAGTTGGAGCACACAGGCTCTAGAGCACAGGCTCAGTAGTTGTGGCACATGGGCTTAGTTGCTCCGTGGCATGTGGAATCTTCCCAGACCAGGGCTCGAACCTGTGTCCCCTGCATTGGCAGGCGGATTCTCAACCACTGCGCCACCAGAGAAGCCCTACCCTCACTTTAAATTGTAGGAAACAGAGGATTGGAGAGGATAAGTGGCTTATCCAAGTTCATACAACTGGCTCTTCTCACCACATGTCTTCATTGTGATAAGAGAGACAACTTTCCTTTCTCTGACAAAAATACAGTCTCCTGCTCTCATTAATGAGTCTATGATTTTTTTTTTAAGACTTCATTTTTCTAGATTGCTTTTAAATTCACAGAAAAATTGAGAAAAGGTTACAAAGGTTGCCCATATATTACCTGCCTCCCTGACCCCCACCCATTGTCAACATCCCTCTCCAGATTGGTATATTTGCTAAAGTCAATAAACCTACATTGACACATCATTATCACTCAAAGTCCATAGTTGACAGTAGGGTTCACTCTTGGTGTTGTACATTCTATGGGTTTGGACAAATGTATAATAATATGTGTCCATTATTATGGTATCATATATAGCATTTTCACTGCCCTAAAAATCCTCTGTAATCTGCCTGTTCATCTCTCCACACTGCCCTTCCTGCAACCCCTGGCAATGACTGATCTTTTTACTGTCTCCATATTGCCTTTGTCAGAATGCCATATAGTTGGAATCAAATGGTATATAGCCTTTTCAGATTGGCTACATCCACTTAGTAATATGCATTTAAGACTCCTCCATGCCTTTTAATGGCTTGATAGCTCATTTCTGTTTAGCACCAAAAAATATTCTACTGTCTGGATGTACCACAGTTTATTTACCAGTTTACCTACTGAAGAATATCTTGGTTGCTTCCAAGTTTTGGCAACTATGAATAAAGCTGCTATAAAAACCTAACTGCATTCCTCAAATTTTGCTATGCAGTGTTTTTATTATTGTTCTAAATTTTTAGAATGATTTCTCCATTCATCCATGAATTATTTAGAAGCATATTTTTAACTTTCTAAATACATGGGCTTTAAAAAAATCTTTCTATCATTGATTTCTAATTTAATATTATTAGATTAAATTAGAATTTAATGCAGAGAATGCAGATTATGATAGGAGTCTTCAGAATTTATTGAGGTTTTCCTTATATGGTCAGTTTTTATAGATAGTCCATGCATATTTCAATAGAATGTTTATTCTCTGTGTTCCGTAAATATGTATTAATATAGGGATTATTTGTTCTTCAGATATTCTATTACTCTTTCTTTGCTTTCTTGATCTCTAAATTGCTGAGAGTTGTGTTAAAATCTTTTACTGTGATGGTTGATATGTCAGTTTCTCCTTTTCACTCTGTAACTTTTCGTTGTGCATATTTGAAGGTATTTTATTGTGTGCCTACAGGTTTAGAATTTTTATATCTTTCTGGAAAATTAACTTTTATTAATACGTAAAAGCCCTCTTTATTAACAATGATTTTTACCATTTAAGCTTATTTTTTGTCTGATATTATTTTAATTATACCATATTTCTTTTGGTTAGTACATGCTTAATATGTAATTTTTCTATACTTTTAGTCCTTTGTGGTTTTTTTTGCTTTAGATGTTCCTTTTGTAAATTTTGTTTTTTGATGTGACTATTTAAAAAAAATATGGTTTGACATTCTTTGTCTTTGTTGGACAGTTGAGTCTATTTACATATATTTGGATCTTCTTCTTCCACCTTCTTTTTAAATTTTGTTTGACCAGACTCCTTTTGTGCAGTAAGTAGGTTGAGCTTTCCCCCCCTGAGGTAACGAAATTATCAAGGTGTTTATTGAGCACAGTTTAATACACATACACAGATACATACCCCTCTAAGAAGCAGGTTATTTTTACCTTCATTTTACATCCAAGGAAACTGAGCCAGAATGGTTAATTACCTGTCTCTAGGTCACAAAGCATTTGTGTGGCAAAGATTAGATTTGAACCAAGATCTTCTGGAATTGGAGTCCAAGTCTCTTATCTCTTCATGCTTCCATCTTGTCTTCAGGATAGAGTCATCTCCGGTGGAACTGAAGATAAGAAAGAAGATCAAAGGAAGAAGAGGACTTCAGGAAAAGCCAGTAAAGAGTGCTGAGGTCAGAACTTTTATTGTCTTTAAAAAAGGATTGATTAGAGTTTTGAAAGTAAACAACTTTTTGCTTTGTTCTTGTTTCTTTGATGGAATTTACTCATCAGAAAGTGATGATGTTTGCTACAATATAAGCAGCATTTAAACACATAGTCATTTTTTTATTAGTCATGGTATTTCACCCATGATGAAATGAAAGTTTCATAAACCCATAATTTGGAACAGAAATGGATGGTGATTTTGTCAGTTTTCTTGATAAGTAGAGAGATATGAAGAATATTATTGAACAAGCCTGACAATGAGAAGACCTAAGCCCATGTTCATTTCAGTGATTCACAAAAGAGATCAAAGTAAAATTTCTCTCTGTTTAAAGTATTCTGTTTTATTGTTTAAAAATTCACTTGGCAAGAATTTCTTGAGAATTTTTCTCAGGGTCACTGAAGCTAGTTTTGGTAATAAGTTTAGGATTTGAAGGCAAACAGTGATTTGGTTGAATGAAAATTTGATCATTAATTGTCTAAAAGTATGGAGATTGTGTGATTAAGGGGTAGGGAGGCAACTGCAACTATTTGGGGGGCACTGAAGACTCTATAAATGTAAACAGTCTGATTTTGTTTATGGATTCTATGAAATTTCAAGGTAATCATTTCTTCTGCCTTAGGTCACAGTAGCAGCTTTGTAGATCTAGTGCTGTGTCCCCTTGTCTAAATTGTAACCCCTTTGTGGTGATGTGGAGCTTCTGATAAGAGCTCTAAGTAGCTTGAACATACAGTGAGAATCACATTGAAGCTGGCTTCAGAACCCTAGTTTTGTAGGTCTAGGTGACTAACATCTTTGATAAAGTAAGCTGAAAAATCCATTTTCAAATGAAATATACTTATTTTAAAAGTAAAATACCTCTTAAGTGAGCAGAATCTGCAGTTCTAGAGCTTTTTAAAAATTTTTATTATTTATTTAATTGAAGTCTAGTTGATTTACAATGTTGTGTTAGTTTCAGGTATACAACAAAATGATTCAGTTATACGTACATATATATCTATTTTTTCAGATTCTTTTCCCTTATAGGTTATTATAAAATATTGAGTATAGTTCCCTGTGTCATACAATAGGTCCTCATTGGTTATTTATTTTATATATAGTAGTGTGTATATTGCAGTTCTAGATCTTAAATGAAATTTGGGCATAAACAAAGGCTGAGTGTCACTTTGATTCACTGATAATCTGCGTTACCAAAACAGGAGGCTGATTGTTGATGTTCCTTTTCTTCAACTGTAAGATCACCTCTACTTTGTATTAGTATGGGAAGAGTCTGTGAGATATATCAATAGTTAAAAGATATTGCAGTAGGCTTTTAACTGTCTCCTCTCTTTTATTCTTGTTCTGTACAATTTTATACACATATTGCCATTGGAATAATTTTTTTAAGCTGGTTGAATCTTATGGATAAAGTGCTAACTCTATAGCTTGGACTAAAAGCTATATTCCCAGTCCAGTCCAATCCCAACCTGCATTCTGTTCTCAACTCCAGTCCTCCGTCACCACCTCCACACACACACACACACACACACACACAAACACACACACGGAGTTCTAACCACTTGGTATTTGTTCTTTGTTTGCACATGCTATTCACACTGCTTAAAATGCTCTTGACTCTCTCCTCTACCTCTATAATCTCAAGACCCTGATTAAATATCACTTCCTCTTTGAAGCCATACAAAACCTACTTCCTATAGTTGTTTCTTTCTCTGTGCTTTCAAAGCACATTATAAATTCATCACTTTATGGAATTTACCAATCATATTCTAGTAAGCCATAAACTATAAGATGTTGCAATACAGTGAAAGCCGCAAAGAGTAGCTGCATAAAGATTAACCTTCCTCTTCTAGTTTACTACCATGCTTTTGTCATTTCCCACCTTGCTCCTAATTAGTTCTGGGGTGGAAAAAGAATAAAATTGCTGCTGGTGGGACTTAGACTTACGTAAGTAATGGAGAAGATAAAGAGGACTAGTAGTGAGAAATGACAGCAAGGAGACAGGGAGATTCTGTGACCCTAAGGTGGTCTATATGGGCCTGCTGTTCTCAAGTAGCCATCTGTATCTAGGGGATGCACAGAAAACAGGCGTGTGTGAATCCAAGATTACCTGTATAAAAAGCATATTCTGCTTAAGTCTAAGAAAAACCAGGATTAGATTAAACACGTGAAAAAAAGAATAACCTTCTACAAGTGTTAACATTTCTGTAAAACTCAAGTTAATCATATATCCTATTTTAATGTAACAGAAACACGAGTAAATGTTTATGCTGAAGTAATGTAAAAAATAGTTCAGTTTTTACTTAAAATTTGGAAAAGCGTAATAATCTGCTACCCACAGTTTTAGAAGGATGAGCTATTCAAGACTATAGACTAGTCTGGTAATAATAATAACTGTTGCCATTTACTCAGTGCCTATTAAGCACTGTGAGGAATGCCTCATAACTTATTTTATTTTGTATATTTTATTTTATTTAATGCATGCAAAGCTAGGTACAAGCATCCCCATTTTGTAGAACAGACAACTGATGCCCCAAGAGGTCAGATAACTTGCTCAGTGTCACCCAGTATGTGGAGAGAGTCTGAATTAGAATTCCAGTCTTTCTGCCTCCAAAGCACATGCTCTTTCTGTCATACCAGGTTGCCTCACAAACTAACTTCTGAGGACGAACATCTATGAAGAAGTAAAGAGCTTCTCAAAAATCAGATCTGCAAACTAATACCTACAACTCAACAGCAAATGAGTCTACTAGTTAAGAGAAATGTATTTAAGAAATCAATTTGGTGTCCCTAAAAACATGCCTACAACATGCCACACAATGACTACAAAAACACTCAAAATAACTGATCAGATATAGTTATCTCTTAAAGGTTTTCCACCACTGTCTAGCCCAACATGAGGCCCTCTGACATTGGGCCAGGGGCACCACATAAAAGTTGTGACCTACAACCCTGTCTGTCCATGGCCCTGTTCCACACTTCAGTCTTCTCTATGCTTCTCTTAGCTTCCTGTTTTCTGACCCTGTGTCTGGTCACAGCATTCCATGCTGTCTTCTTTACTTTACTCTCTGCCTTACACAGCGTTCTATCCCTTCTGGGTACAGTCTTGGTGATTCCGTTGACATTGGCCTACCTCTAGGTTCACTATGCAGACTATGGCCTTAACAGATACTCCTGTCATGATGTTTATCCAAGAGTAGTTTGAAGACCACTTCTGTCAAGATTATATTGGGAGGGAAGCTTGTGAAATATCTGAGTTGACTGAATCAGGACCTCTGGGGAGTGGTGCCCTGCAATCTGAACTTTAACAAGCTTTCTCTGTGATTTCTTTTGTGACCAGTGTTTTATAGGTACTGTTCTAGGTTTGATGTGATCCCTTGGCATCCCTATCCTTTCCGTCATCCTCTGCAATGACTCCCCTATATGTGAGGGCTCCCTGGCCTGACCTGACTCTGTGCCATGAGTGTGGTTAACTGTGGGTTGTTTATATTGCTTGGGCCTTTTAGAAAATCCTATCCTTAGAGTGACTGCCTGCCCTTTGCAATCACAAATGTAATTTTCCCTTTACTTCATTACATAACCTAAGTTTCCCCAAAGACTCATCTGTTTATGGGTACAAATAAAGCCACTTCATGTTTATAACCCAAATTTCACTGACTTATGCCCATACAGACATAATACAAGACCTTGATTTCCTGCAGAATTTTCCCTCAGTGTTTCTGGGAGGTTTGGGGATGGGCCTCCCAGGTGTCCTCAATGCTGCTTCTTTGCGCCGTGCTACTGGTTGATGTGTGTCACTTTTGGAGTCATTAGGCTATGCCTCTCCATGAATCCAAGGCTGGTGGCCTCCTGCAGGTGTTGATCTCCATGACCAGGACTAGATGCTCTCTCTCTGTACTTTCAGAGCTGCAAACCCTTGAGGAGCCGGGGCTGATGCTATGTTCCCAGGCATCCTGACTGGGTTGGAGCCAGTCTGTGCTTGGTATAGAAGTGAGAGGATGCTGTTTGCTCTGACTCTGTGTTGTATTTTTTCCACCCAAGCAACACTATTACTCTCCTGGTTCTCCAAAGTCCTTTTCATTCAATTTCCATGTGCAGCTCCTCTCTCCAACACCCCAAACACTAGTCTATATTTCCAGTCCGATCACTTCCTTGGATGCCCACAAATAAGCCGTATTCCCCAAAGAAAACCACTGTGAAAAATCTACTCCTTATAGACCTGTTCACCAGTTCATCGCAAATGCTCAGCCACATCTAATTCTCTGAACCTCATTTTAAACTTAGGTGGGGACTCTTCCCCTACCCAACACACATCTTAACATCTGTTAAGTTCCTGACTCCAATGATCTCAGTTTTAGAGCTACTACAGAGAGACCCTTGAGAAGAGGTTGAAACAAACTTCAGAACATAGGATAAGCTGTCAGAGTGAGAGAATGCAACAGTACAGATACTGGAAAATTATTTTTTGTTTCAAAGAGGACGTCTGATAAATTTAAGTTGTAGAATATGAAAGAAAAGAGAGAAGCAGAGAATGGAGCTGCATGCGGGATTCAGCATCTAAATGAAACACAGTCTCCCCTACTTTCCTCTTCCTTTACCACACAGGGCCGGCTGTCACCGAAAGCTGTTTCCAAACCAATTACAATTCCTTTACCAGAAAGGAGGATAAAATCTTAACAAAGGAACAGATGATTGGGTGCTATTGGTTCTTCTGACTCTGGAACTGCTTTAGAAAGGAAGTTGAATCTTTGCAGAATTATTATTATCAGTCATTCTTTATTGCTTCAGCTTTCTTTATTGCACTCTAACACACAAAGTAATGAAAACATATAATAAAGAGACTAAAACACGTAATGCATCACTATGCAGATATTGCAATCATAACAAATCCAATGTAAATGCCCTATAGGGAATACTTGAGCCTTCCAATACATTGCTAACAGTTTGCATGATACTACCTCACGTTATTTATCTACTAAACTTGTCATGCTTTGCTCTGCTAAATATCATGCCAGCATCAACCCCGAATAACACTAGTACTCTTTTCCATTTTCCACATGGAAGCATATTTCTTTGCTGTCACTGGTTTTAATGTTTGCAAAGAGTAGCTCCAGCTCCTGAATAATTAATGCATAATGATTACTAAGCTACGGGTAGTTTACTATTCTAGCCCCTCTGGTCTTTGCAAAGTTGCTTGCTTTAATATGCACTTCGAATTAGAACCAAGAGGTAGTAAAAGTTATTAAGACGGCATGGAGCTCAGTCAATAATGATTTACAGAGTTTGGACGCATCCTGGGTTTTTCATTCATGGCTCTCAAGCCCCATCTGCTGCTTGTGTTCTTACTTGGTATCCTGTTTGCAAATGCTTCTCTGATGGAGGGTTTCTGTTCCGTTTACACTTAAAAGAATTGGCACTCAAGAGTTCAGGTCAAGTACACATTTCCTCTGTGGTGTTGCCAACACTGGGAGATCATTGGCAATGACTAAATACACTAGGAATATTTCTGCCAAATATATACATGTCAAGCAACTTCATGATCTCATATGGTATGGACACTTAGTAAATATTAAATAATGGTAATAAGAATTACAAGAGTGATTCATCCAAAGCACTGTAGAAGAGACTTTTTAAAAGCTAGCTGGGAGGGTTTTAAAGAGGAGCAAGAATGTTCTCATGGTGAGAGTGGGAGAGTACAAACCTTAAGACTGACACTGCTAGTTGCTGCTTGTAGTTTCTTCTCAAGGACATTCCTACAGAGTAACTCAGACTTTAGTGATTCCCATGCGCTGTAAGCTGTGTTGTCCCAAAGGACAGAGATGGTCATTTCAGGGGCCTTGCCTGTGAGCTGGAATGATCAAATGTGCCAGGGATATCTAAGGAGAAGATGTGAGTGACTATGGCAGGGCAAATTCCCCTTGGGTGGGCATTAGAATGAGAACTAGTTGCCTCTAGAAAGTCAGTGACTCAAATTTTATTCTCCCTGGTACCTGGTCTGGGGCTGAACATATAATATACAATAGAAAATTGGTCAAGATATTTGTGGGATGGTGGTAAATAGAAGAATATATTGTAAACACCATTCCACACTAACCAAATTGAGGTTTCAGTTATATATATATATATATATATATATATATATATATATATATATGTAAAAATATAAATATAAATATCTCTCTATCAATCGATCAATAGATATCTTGGTTGCTCAACGTTTTCCTCCCATGGAATATTATGCCATTTACCTTTTTTTTGGAGTCCCTCAAATATCTCCATTAAATACAATTTTTAAAAAACATTTTAGAAGTAAATATATAAATGCTTTGAGTCTGTTTTTGTAGATTGAAAAAAAGTATCCGAGTTTGCTTATGGCAGGAGATGTTAATTCTTTGAGATGGTTCAGAAAAGATCTTTGAGTAAGTGAACGCTGGTGACCTCCATGTTAGCATAAGCCTAAAAGTCAAACTTGCTATTTCGTCCTCCCCCAGCAGACCAAGCCTTACGTACTGTAGTTGGTGCTTTGCCCTTTCCAGCTCTTAGATTGCTGCTAGGCCTGGCACTGGGTTAAATGGAAGGGACCCTTGTCGTTGGTGGAGTAAATGGAAGGGAGGCTAAAGGTGTGCATTGCTCCATGCCTGCGATTGGTTTGCTAATGAATCATTTGTCAAAGAGGAATGAGGGAGAAGAGAAATAGCTGCAAAATGACCCGAGAAGCCCCACAATATGTTGTATGATTAAATAATGGACCGAGTATCACAATCTCTGAGTACTTTAGAGAAATAGAAGGCATTGACCACAGGTCAGTATCACATTCTGTGACAGATTCCCCACAGAGGACTCCCACTGAGTCAGGTTCTTCCACAGTTTATGGTGTGCAGGGAGTCCATTGGACGTATTCTTAGTTTAATGGATTGGTTGCTGATTGCCATAATGGAGGGAGTGGGGGTGAGAGGAGTCAGGGAGTTTCAGGGGAGACCACAAAAATACTTCGGTTCAGTCCTCGGGGCTCTCCTTACCCCATTGCCCTCTCCCTCCAGGTGTCAGGGCCCTATCTTCCTTTCCAGATGTTTATGGTTACTTGTGTGAGTGACCCAAGCCATCGAAGGGGAGGGGAGGTGACTGTCCACATGAAATGGGTTTAAGGGAATGGAGAAGCGAGTTTAACTCCTGCTTGTCAGTCAGCCAGTGGGGAGCACCCAGACTGTTGTGGCCTGAGTGCTGTCGCTGCCGTCATGAAGCTCCCGGGGGCAAAGCTGTGCAGCCTCTCAATGGCCCTCCATTCCCACCCATGAAATCTCACCTCACTCCTTCCCAGCCATGAAATTTTCTGGACTGAATGACATAGCGGACCAAAGATCCTCTATTTTTCCTAATTTGTACCATCTGGCACCTGCATTTCAACTTGTCAAACAGGAGAAAAATATTTGACTCCATTCTCCTCTCTCCTCTGCTTTAATACTCCTAAGGTGATTCATAATGCCTTGCTTGAGTCAGGAGAGACACCCTGTGGAACCTTTGAAGAAATTCTGGGGAGGGGGAGGGTTGATGTGGGAAGGGGATTGAACACAGTTAAAACTTTAAAAATATCCTGCCATATTTATTATTAGATATGCAGATAACCTCCTAAAGTGTGTGTGACCTTGGGTAAATAATTTACCCTCCTCTCTGTACCTTCATGTTTTCATTTATAGTGGGTATAACAATTGCATCTAATTCCTAAGGTTGTCAGTATATACATATATACTTCAATATAGTACTGGGCATGTCACATAAAGATATGCTCCATGTGAAGGAGTCAGCCACCCTTTCCACTTTGGAAGGCTGGAAAGCTACTATCATGTCCCAAAGCTCCTAGTCATAGTCTGGGATTGGGTCACGTTCCGAGCATCCCTGGCATGAGATACAGGGAAACAGGTTTGGGCTTTAAAGTCAGAGAACCTCGATTTGAATCCTGGCTGAACCTCTTATTTGACTCTAAGCCAATTATGCAATGTGTTAGTTTCCTGTGCTATAACAAATTACCATAAGCTCTGTGGCTGAAAACAACAGAGGTTTATTCTTCTACAGTTCTGTGGGCTAGAAGTCCAAAATCAGTTCTACTGTCTCCAAATCAAGGTGTCACCAGGGCTGCACTTCCCTGGGAGCTCTAGGGAATTCGGTTCCTTGCCTCTTCTGCTTCCGGCGGCTGCTGGTATTTCTTGGTTTGTGGCTACATCACTCCAATTTCTGCCTCTGTAGTCACATTGCTTCCTCGTGTGTGTGTGTGTGTGTGTGTGTGTGTGTGTGTGTGTGTGTGTGTGAAATCTCCCTCTGCTTCCTTCTTATGAGGACCCTTGTGATTACATTTAGGGGCCACTGGATAATCTCTTCATCTCAAAATCCTTAATTTAGTGGTATCTGCAAAGATCCTTTTTCCTTATAAGGTAATGTTTATAGATTCCAGGGATTAGGAATTAATATCTTTGGAAGGTTATTATTCTGCCTACTACTCCGGACTTCTCTTAGTCCGTGATTTCACTTGTAAAATGGGAATAATAGTACCAAATTCACAGGTTACTGTGAGGATTAATTCAATGTGTTATACAATAGGTAGTAAGAAAGATCTTCAAAATTCCATTTAGACCAGTATAGCTGCAGTGTGCACCCTGCTGTCCTGTGGCAAGATACAGCATGCAGCCTCTGTTTTCTGAAATGAGGTTAGGATAGTCGGAAGTGGAAAATCATAAGTCATTAGTTTTTGTTCAGGTCAAACATTACAGGTCTACTCTTTGCTGGACACTCTTCTGAGGACTGAAATTACAAGGATAAAGCCCGGATCTTGAGGAATTCCATTCCTGATCTATTCTCTTTGGGGTGCACAGGCATATGCAGCGTGAATCCTCTGCATTAGGTGTCCTGCTGGGATGAGCCGAGAGCGCTGTGATACAGAGCGGCCGTGGAGTTGGCCAGGGAGGACTTCGCATCTGCATGGGTGGTGACGTTGGGAAAACTCAATTTGCCTGTGGATCCGGCCCTTCTCAGTTTCTTCGTAGTTACAAGTTAAACAGGTCATTTCTATGCCCTGTGTCTCCTGAATTTTGGAGTGGAGTAGATGATGATGCTGTGGAATGAGAATAAAAATGTGAATACAAACATGGATTTCACTGCTTGATACGTCTTGATTCTTCTCCAAAGCTTGCAGGTCACAGAGAGTTGTATCAGGAAGATGCTTTTCAATTTAGCACAGAGCCCAGGAGGGCTCTTAGTCCTTTTCTCCCACTTCCCAATTTAAGCATGACTGAATCTTTAATAATCAAACCGAATAAATGATGAAATGCCCAGTGACAGCTTGTGGGTTTGATGGAGCTGTCCCTGGAAATAGATTTGTAATTCTGTCGTGTCGATGGAAAAGAAGACGTTGATCAGTATGTTCCCAGTTCATTTTCATGTTCATGAGGGCTGCTGCCTCATGATTTCCTGTCAGATCCCTTGTTCAGTCTGCAATGGAGGTAGACCTGGGAATGTGTCATTCTCATCTATTGTGAATAAATGTTGTTTTCTCCCAAATTGTTTCAGCCCTCTAAGTTATTATATGAGAGCTAACAATTATAGTTCCAGTTTTAGAGAAGCTGATAAATTATGGGGATCCTATTTGGAGAGACAGGGCATATTTATCAAAAGATACCAATCCCCAGTAGCATATTCCAAAGCAGCAAATGAGTGGCTCAAACAAGGAGTTTTGGAAGAGGGTGGTGTTTGGGGAAGACTCCACTGAAGAGGTGGGTCCAGAGCTGAGCTTGCGCATGTTGGCAGTTAGGAGGAACTTGGAAAGGGCTTCCCAGGGACACAGAAAGAGTGAAACTAGTGAGGGACAGAGGCAGGAATGTGCTAATGTGCCTTTAGGACAAGATTTGTATCCATGTGGATAAAGTAGTATGATTAGAGCCATATGATTGTAAAATAAAAGTCTTAATAGGGAGGTTCAGTCCAGATTCACTCATCCAACATTCATTTATTCATTCATCAGCTACTTATTGAGAGTATACTGTGTACTAGCCTTGACCCCGAAGTAATGTATTTTTGTATGTTGCAGTATTGGTAATGAGAAACTAAGAAGATTTTTGAGCATTGGAGAAAAGTAAAATCATGGAGTAAACTAAAAATGATGATCTGAGAAGATTCATTGAGCTGCCTTGTATAGAATGGATTAGAATGGGAGATACTGAAAATAGAGAGATGAGTTAGGGAACCATTGCAGGTGAAAGACTTTGATAAGCAAGGCAGCAGAAGGAATGAATACAAGAGATGTTATCGGGGGAAAGTGTTTCCATAACACTTTGTAGAATGTGTTGTTTGCTTACATGTCTATCTCCCCACTAGACTGTGAGCACCTCAAAGACAAAGGCCATTTACTCTTGTGTCTCTACAACCCCAAGGAATGTTCCTGGCACACAGTAAGTTCTCAAAAAACATTTGTTGACTTTCTGATGACTAAAAATGGATTGAATGTGAGAAATGAGAGAAAAGAAGAGTCAGAAAAGACTCAAGTTCTTTGAACAAGGGAGGGTTATTCATTATCAACAGGAAAGAAGATGGTCACAGCAGAGCTGCTACTTCAAGAAGATGTTCTGCTCTCATTGATCAGGCATTTGTGATGTTGAGGTGAAAATGAGACATTAAGACTGATTTACGTTTCTAGGTTACAATTTAGGAAGAGAAACAAAGGGGCATGGCATCTAAGAGAGTGATTCAGAATCTTGGAGAGGAGGGAGACAGTGAGTATAGTTTGAAAAACCTATTCTTTACTCTCACACAAATCTGATTTTATACTTGGGAAAAATACAAATCATAGAAAGGGACTTAAATATTTGCTTATCAACAGGGGAATGAATTTTAAAAGATTAATATACTTTGATAAAAAGTCTAACCAGAGATCTTTTCTAACACCCTTAAAACCATACCTTACAGATCTGGACAATTGTCTCAGAAGGCAGGCTCAGTGGGCAGGCAAAGAAGGAATCCTTCATCCCATTTTTAAAGTCTTACATACCAGAAACTCGGAATAAATTTGTGCCCATTGTAAATAATTCAATCACACAATTCAAACAGTGCAGAAATGTTTGCCTCGGAGAGCAGGAAGTTAAAGTCCCCTTCACAGACATCCATATCATTTTCATTATAGGCAACCATTGATAGGAGTCTGGTTTGATTTCTTTCATATATTTTAATCTATGTACATATAACACATACAGGGATTTTTAAAAAACACATAAGTGAGATCATACTATACATATTTGTTTGGGGGTACCTTTTTTTCTTTAACATCTATGATCTTGCCATGTCCATATATGTAAATCAGCCTCATGCTTTTAATGGTTGCATGGTATTCCATTGTAGTAATAAGAGTCAACATTATTTAACTATTTGCTGTATGTCAAGAACTGTGCTAAGCATTTAATACGATTATCTCATTAATACTTATGCCAATCCTAAGGGATGGGTACTTTTATAATCCCCATTTTGGTGATGAGAAAACTGAGGCACTAAGAGATTAGGTAAGTTTCCCAATAACACAAAGATAGCAAGTGTCAGAGACAAAATTTTATTCTGGGTAATCTGACTTTAGAGTCCTTATTCTATACTGCCCTCCTATGGATCTACTATAATTTATTTTTTAAAAAAAAATCACCATTAATGGACTCTTACTATGTTTTCAGTTCTTCAATTCATTCATTTATTTATTGAGCAAGTATGCCTACCATCTACCACACACTGTTCTAGGTACTGGGGATTCAACAGTGAACAAACTAGGCAAAAATTCCTGCCCTTATGGAGTCTACTGGTGAAGATAGACAAGATAAATAGGTAACGTATGTAATATTATAGATAAATAAAAAAGATAGCAGTGAAAAGAGATAGGACCTGTTGGGGGTTGAGAATTTTAGATAGTGTTCAAGTGAGGCCTTTTTGAGAAAGTAACATTGGAGCAAACCCCTGAAGGAGGCAGAAGCACCAGCTTTGTCAATATCTGGGAGAAGGCTATTGCTCAGCTAACTCTCCTAGATACTTGTAGATATTGAATTTTCAAATGTCTCCTCCGTAGTAATTGCAGAGATCAGAGAATTATTGCTTTGTGGTTCTGGTTACTCCTCAGGAGATGTAGCTGAATTATAAATATCAGAGAGCAATAGAAGAAGGAGCCAAGTTGTTTTGCTTTTACATCAAGCCACTCTGGGAGGGATGTCTTCACTCCTAGGTCCTATGGTGACACCACTTTGACAAATATATTCTCTCCACCAACCGTTTCTTTCTGACTCTTGGGAGCCTGGATGGTTATCTGTTTTGACAGAGATGATGTTGGCCAAAAATCTTTCTGAAATAGAAGAGTCTTTTCTAGGTATGATTTAAAAATTAAATGGAGGTGGAGGAAAGAGCTCTGTGTTGGATGGCCACTGGGAGGAAGTCAAAAATTTTGTTTTCATTTTTGTACTCTTTAAACAGCCTGGGCTGCTTTTTTTTTTTTTTTTTTTTTTGTGGTACGCGGGCCTCTCACTGTTGTGGCCTCTCCCGTTGCAGAGCACAGGCTCTGGACGCGCAGGCTCAGTGGCCATGGCTCACGGGCCCAGCTGCTCCGCGGCATGTGGGATCTTCCCGGACCGGGGCACGAACCCGTGTCCCCTGCATCAGCAGGCGGACTCTCAACCACTGTGCCACCAGGGAAGCCCTGGGCTGCTTTTATTCATCCTTCTTTATAGTGTCCTAGGCAGGTGTAACTGCCACATAGCAAAAGATGGACTTAACAGGGTGCAGTCATGAAATAACTTTGTTTCCTACTGTGGCCCTTCAGAACAACTCATTGTGCGTGCTTAAGTCTCATAGATTTTTCTAGTAACTCTTAGATTATCAAAAGTCCTCACAGTCACTTCAAGTCATAAGAATAATCTCATTTCAGCAATTTAAAGGTGCAGCCCAGTTTAATAATAAAAACTCTTAACTTCATTTGAAGTTTGAGATTTTCCTCTCCCCCAACTTAATACTGCTGCTTTGGAATAGGAAGCTAAGGAGAGGAGAGGAGAGCATATCAACTTCTATATTTTCCACTTTGTGCTTAATCTTCACACATCCCCTTCATTCTATCCCATTTAGTCTCCTCCAGAATTGAAGTTGGGGGCAGAAAAAAGAAGCAAGGGATAGGAAAGTTCTTCCTTCATAGAAAAAGATATTATCTGGTGTTGAAGATAATTCCTATGCAATTTCAACTTTGTAGGACATAGAAAAATAAATTCTCCAAAGGATTTTTTTTATGAAGCGAATATAACATTGTCACCAAATACTGAAAAAGATTGCACAAAAACAAAGTCACAAATTTTCATTTTAATAGTGAGGCAATTATCCTAAATAAAAGGAAAATTAAACAGAATCCAGTAGCACCTTAGAAGATAATACGCCATGACCATGTGACTGTATTTGGGTGATATAGAGTTGATTTGTTATAGAAATACATCATAATGTATTTCATCATATTAATAGTTGTACATTGGAAAAATGCTATGATAATTTTTATGGGTACTAAAAAGGCATTTGATAAAGTTTGACATCTATTAAAATTAATTAAATAGGAATATATAGATTCTTCTTTAACATGGTAAAAAAATTCCTTTCTCAGTCCACAAAACAGCATCACACTTAGTGGACAAACACCAGAAATAACATTTCCATTAAAATTAGAAACAAGAGAATGACCACAAACACCACTATTATTTAACATTGTTTAGACTGATGTACTTAGGTAACGCAGGTAGGCAAGGGAAATACACATGGAAAAAGGGGAAGTAAAATCTTTGCATACGGGGGCTTCCCTGGTGGCGCAGTGGTTGAGAATCTGCCTGCCAATGCAGGGGACATGGGTTCGGGCCCTGGTCTGGGAAGATCCCACATGCCACGGAGCAACTAGGCCCGTGAGCCACAACTACTGAGCCTGCACGTCTGTAGCCTGTGCTCCGCAACAAGAGAGGCCGTGACAGTGAGAGGCATGCGCACCGTGATGAAGAGTGGCCCCCGCTCGCCGCAACTAGGAAAGCCCTCGCACAGAAACAAAGACCCAACACAGCCAAAAAATAAATAAATAAATAAATAAATTAATTAAAAAAGAAATCTTTGCATACAATGTGATTTTTAAACTTGTGAAACCAATGATCAGTGGAAAAGTTACTATAAACAATAAGATAATTCAGGAGGATGACTACTACAAAATTATTGTACATAAATAATTAACTTTGATATATACAGACAAAAACCAATTAGATAATAATGGAAGATCTCATTTCTAAAGCAATAACAAGATAAATTTCCAAGAATGAACTTAAGAAGAAATGTACAATTTCTATACAAAGAAAACTTTATCAGACACTTGAGGGACATAAAAATGGTGACTTGAACAACTGAAAAGGTATACAATATTCTTAGGAAGATGATGTATCATAAAGAAGTTAGTAGTTGCCAAGTTACACTATATGTATAGTGCAAGCCCAGTGAAATAAAATAGGGAATCATCAGAGATAGTCAAGCTGGTGTTTCTCTACTTCAAAGTTGTCGCTGTCCAGTATTTAATTTAAATTTTTAATCCTTTGTTAGCCATTTCCTTATCATTTTACATAATTAATGATTGTTTGGATTCATTCATACGCTTACTGATATTTTGTCAACATTTCTTTTGCATAGCAGACCTTTCATCTAGGAACATGTTCCTTCTTCCTAAGTATAATCTTCAGTATAACCCTCCTTTATTGAGGGCTTGGTAGCAGTAAGTTCTCTCTCTCTCTCAATTTTTTGGGGGGCCTGGAAATTATTTATTTTGATTTAAAAAAAAAAGTTTGCTTAGCTAGGTACCATATTTGTCTGACAGATTTTTTTTCTTGGTACTTTGATGGTATTATTGTTTTGTCTTCTGGTTTCCATTCTTGCTGTTGAGAAGTCAGCTGTCAGATTAATTGTTGCTCTTATGTAGATGATTTGTCTTCTCTTTGGCTACTTAAAAAGTTTCTCCCTTGTCTTTGATAATCTGCAGTTAACTCTGGTAAGTCAAGGTGTAGATTTCTTTTCTTCTGTCCTGTATAGGATTAGTAATATTTCCTGAATTTAAGAATCTATATCTTTCATTAATTCTAGAAAGTTCTCATCCATTATTTCTTCACCTATTGCCTATTTCAAATTCTTTTTTGCTTCTTTTGAACGTAGACGTTTTTTCAATCTGCCCTCCATGCCTCTGATCCACACTCTCCTCCCTATTTCTGTCTCCTTTTCTTGCTATGCTACATTCTTAAAAAAAAAAATCTTCAGTTCTGTCTTCAAACACCCTAGTTAGAGGAGCAGCCCATTTAACTCAATACTTTTTTACCTATTTTCCAGGCACTGTATGAAGAAAGGGAACACACGGTAAAAATACCTTTAACTACAAATGTGTTGGTGAGCCCTCAGCTCCAGGCTGACTTAGAGATACCTGCCATGTCCACAGACTTGCCCACGGAATTCTTGGTCCCTGGTCTCCTGACCAAGGGGCAGAGTCCCAGGTTCGGTGTACTTCAGTCTCCCATCTGGGCACTACCTGGTCTCCCCTCTCCAATGGAAACCTGCACTTGGTCTCAGAACTCTTACCCTCCTCTGGGGTCCAGAAACTTCTACGTTGTCCAATTCAAATTGTTCCTGCAGCTAGCTCCTCCCTTTAAAGAAGAGACCCAACTTAATTCTTAGGATAATAAGGAACTCTTTTGTGCTATAGCAATCATACAGATGAGGAAACAGAGGCATAGAGGCCAGGGCTCAAGTCACCCAGCTGGTAAGTAGCAGAGGCAGAATTTGGGTATGGATGGCCTGACTTCAGTCCCTGTCCCTAACCACTGTATTGTGTTGCTCTTTGCCTGCAACACAGAGGCTTCTCACTTCTGCTCAACCCTGGGTGTGAGTGAACATGTCCCAGCCTTTAAAAATACAGTGCTGCTCTCCTTTTCCTGGGTACAATGAAGGAAGAGGTATTAATTCTGAAAAAGATTTTTAATAACTCACTCTGTTATATACCTAGTAAAAAAGAATATATTGCTTTGAAAACTGTACTAACTTAAGGTCCCCATATCTTAGTTTTCTCATATTAAATTGGGGATAGTCATTCAACTCTGATTTTGCCTCTATATGTTACTTCATCAATATTTGGTGATAGGAGAAAGAAGATATTATCTAAGAAGGTGTTTGAAATCTTCAGGAAAAAAAAAAACGTGATATTATAAGAAGAAAATTGATACACAGCAGATACCATAAGTGGTAAAATGAATTTTAACTTTGGTGTCCCTAGATGGTCCCTATTCAGTTCTAAGTAAAATATATTTCAATCTAGAAGAAAATAGGGACCCTGCCAACTGTTATTAATGCTTGCTTGTCTTTTAATTGAAGTGCACTCTTGGAAAATGTCATATGTATCTGGGGAAATATAATGCATTCAGCATAAGAATAAATCTTTTTTAAGTGAGTTAGACCCAGGGATTTTTTTCACTTTTCAGCCAATCCACAGTCTTTCTGGTTTATCAGTTCCTTTTTCTTTGCTAAGCAGTGATGGTAATGCATACATTTGCCTTTTCCAGTAAATCATCCTTTTATAATTTGGCTTTCTTTCAATCTCAGATTCCCATCAGAAGGGTTTTACTTCAAGGCATACTGCAGCCAATTTCCCCCGTAATTAATGCCATATCTGCCTCAGAGTCCATTTCAATTCCCAAATGAAAATTGATGAGGCAGCCAACCACAAATAAGGATCACATACCACTGATTAAACTATCAGCCTAGTTTCCCAGCTGTCACGTTACAGTGCTGAATCATAACCAGAGGTTGAGTTTTCTAGTCTTTTGCAATGTACATTGCTCATAGTAAGTGTCCATAAATTGCTATTAGCAGATGAGGAGAGGGATTTTATATGACCGCTATCAAATTACACCAGCAAGATTAAAGAGGTTTATGGTACAGGGACTGAGACTCCACTGAACAAGGAGAAAAAAATGTGTCTAGACTTGATAAAATGTGCCACAAACGGTGCTGAAAACCTCCAGGAAAAGAAAAACTACCCAGCAAGGTGTTTTTTTCTCATCCAGGTGGACTGTGGATGGATGGTTAAGTCAAACAGCTTCATGTTGTCTAGGGAACATGGAGACCAAATTCTCCACCCACCAGCCTTCAGTTCAATTCCAGACTTCAGGGTGGGAGTGGGATTGGAGGTAGTGTATGAAGTAACTATTCACCAAATGGTCAGAGTAAGAATTCATTCACTCATTCATTCCATTCATTCACTTGTTCACTCAGTATTTATTTACCTATTTTCCAGGCACTGTGTGAAGAATGGGAACACACAGTGAAAAAGACACCAGCTCTGTCCTGGTTGAGCTGATACTCTAAGATGGGAGTGATGTTACCAAACCAAACTTGGGTCTGCTTGACCATGTGCAGTAAAGCCAATGTAGTGACACCGCGTTGTGGTGAAGGAAAGTGCAGCATTTATTGCTGGTGCCAAGCAAGGAGTCTAGGCAGCTAGTGTTCAAAAGATCCGAACTCCCTGATGGCTTTCAGAGAAAGGTTTTTAAAGACAGGGTGAAGGAGAGGGTTGTGGGGTGCTTGATCAACTCGTGGACATTCTTCTGATTGGTTGGTGATGAGGTAACCGGGAGTCAACATCATCAACCTTCTGGTCCCAGCCAGTCTGGGGTCTGTGTGACTGAGGTCAGCATATAGTTAACTTCTTCCACCTGGTTGGGGTTTCAGTATCTGCAAAACAGTTCAAAGGACATGGCTCAGAATATTGTCTGTAGCCCTTGAGGAGGAACTAAAAGTCCTTGACTTTGTTTAATAGCTAAACTATTATTATTTTGTCTTACTTGACTGTTTTCCTTTGTTTCTGCATTTTCTCACTTCTCTGACTAAATTTATTCTTTGGAACTCTGGGAAGGCCAAGGAGGCTAAAGTTTTTCTATAGACAAGAGGCAAGCGGAGGACAGGGTGGTGAGGGGGAGGGGGGTGAGGTCCGTCCTGAGAAGGCCTATAGGGTCCTGGTCATTTACAGTGGTGGTGGGGGACAGATAAGTAACCAGATCATTCAATAATGGGTATTAAATGCTGTGGGAGAAGTAAGCATGAGGTACTAGTCAAGTATGTAGATTGTGTGTGTGTGTGTGTGTGTGTGTGTGTGAGAGAGAGAGAGAGAGAGAGAGAGAGAGAGAGAGAGAGAGAGAGAGAGGTTGGGGGAGGGAGAAGCCTTCCTGGAAGAGGTCACTAGAGCCCTCAACACATGGGGAGAGTTAGCTAGGTTAAGAAGGAGTCAGGGCAGGACAGGCATTCCAGGTAGTGGAAGCAATTTGAGCCAAGTTTGGGATGAAAAGGGAGCATGACCTCTTTGGTAAATGAAAAATTAGTCATAGCTGGTACAAAGGTGTGGGAAGAGTTTTGTGGAGAAAAAGATGACTAAGGGGAGGCTGCCAGATGTTCTCCCCTGAAATGTTTGACCATCAGTGAGAGTAGGGCTGATGTGAGTGCGATTATGAAAACATATCTGTGTGTGAGTGTATATATATAAATTTACCTCTAAATGCATTGCGTATTTCAATTAGTAATGCATCCTTGTTGTTTGGGTATCCTTTTGACATATTTTTAAGGAAGTCATTTTAAAAATTAAATTCAGAACTACTGTAGATATGAACCCTGCCCCCAAGGGACTGTCTGTGACACTCTCCAGCACATTCTTTATGTCCCAATTTGTAAGATCTGACTTTGGTTTATCTCACTAATAGTTGTAGCTACCCCCAAATTAGTGGCAGAGCTGAGGCAAGAAATTCCAGGGCTTTTTCCCCATTATAGAACTAGCTGTACTCAGAGGGGACCTAAATTGCATTGACTTACTAAATTAAAAAGGTTGGCCCATGCACCTTTCAAAGACTCAGCCACCCTGTCCAATTTTTCAGCTGCCCACAACCACTGAGTAGCACAGCATGTAGAGGGCAGTCGTAGCAGTCCAGGTGAGGGACCACATGGTCTGCTTGTCAGATGTGCCCTGTAGAATCATGGATGCTCAAAAAGGACTGTGGCTCAAAAAAAAAAAAACCTGTTGAGCAGTTGGTTTAGTATTATTAGCTATGCTTGTACTTTTTGATAATCTGATTTCTTTTAAGAATTTACTTTAGATAACAAAACTTTTTGTCTCAAAAAATGATAAGTTAATTTACAGCTATTATAATTCTCAAAACTGAGGAGATGACGACGACGATGATAGTTACTGTATAGTAACATGCCCAAGACAAATCCTAAGAGAGGAACACAATCAGAATCAAATGGAGAGATTTGGCTTTGCCCACATTCCTCCGAACTAGAAATTTTTAAAGGTATTTTGTGTGGCATGCTGTACTGTGTGCGGTTTTTAGCTTTTTAACTTCAAGGACATCAAAGTATTGGAAGAGGTTCAAAGAATGATAATAAAACGCTTATGGGACTGCCTTACAGAAGTGGGCCAGTCACGTAAGACAACAGCACCGTCGAATGGGCCCTTGCTGAGGAAGCCACCACACGGGGCGCTGAGACCTCCTCCATCCCAGCCATGGGAAAGGGCTTAGACCAGTATTCATGGCCGGGCTGGCCTGCCTTTGAAGAAGAGCAGTGCAGGGCGTGTGTAGAGCACAGATCCTTGCTCTGTGGTTTCTTCAAAGAGGGTTTAACTGTGTGTTTGCCATGGGCTCCTGCTCCTTCCTTCCAGTTTTTCCCTCAAACAATTATAAGAGGAGGGAAGTCTCTGGATCTAGATCCCAACCCAAGAGTAGATTAATGAATGCCACGACTGCCCCTGGGCAGCATGCACCCTCCCAGACACACTGGATGTCAGACTTGGCGCCAAGAAGGAGAGAGCTGAGCTCTTCACAATGCTGAGTCCATTGCTTGGTTGAAGAGGGTGACCAGGAGCACTAGAAGGTTGCAAAGCCCCAGGTGTTTTTTGTTTTTATGTGTAAACTGCCCTTGATGTATTTGTTCCTCTGCATCAGGCAGCCACCAAGTCCTGTTGGTTTTTTCCTGCTCCTAGCTTTCAGAAGCATTTAGGCCAGGGTTCGCAAAAGCTCCCCATTATATACACATCACAGTGAAAGAAACTGCCCTGCAGTACAGCTCCAAACTCACCCTCTCTCTCTCTTTCACATGTGGGTGCCTTATCCTCACCTACCGAATTATAACAAATTTCTCTGCTTAGTGTTTCAAATCCTCCTCAGAATGACGTCCATCTGCATCTCAATCTGACATCTCTTTATGTCCCCATGGGTACCCTGCAGTCTATCCTAATTAAATACCTCTCTGCTCCCTCAGATCAGCACAGTCCTACTTTCTTCTGAAACTAACAGCAAGGGAAAGAACCTGTTAACAATGAAGTTTTCAAAAGAAGCCACCCTGAGAATCTGGGCCTAATAGTCATCCCATAAAGTTGAGCTCTTAGAATTTGCTTCTTTCACTGGGCCACTATTTTCACGTTGTGAAGAAGTGTTTCCTTAGTTCCGTTCTTGAGAACAAGTGTTGGTACAGAATGGAGGTAAAGACCTTGACGCCAGGTTCTGGCCCCTGGCATAGATGATGTGAAAGTGAAGAGGAGGAATATGCAAGGGGAACCTATGTTTTCTGAGTTCCCACCATGTACCAGGCACTGAACTAAAGATCCTGTGCACTTTCTCTTCTTCAATCCTCAAAGGCTTCCTTTGATGTGCACTTTAGGAACCCTTTGTTGGGCTTGCTGTGTTAAGGTGACATGCCTAAGGCCACCCAGAAAATAAATGGTGGGGCTAAGGTCACATTGGATCTTTCTGGCTCCTAAGCCCTTGTTATTTCCATTATGTCACATTTCTTTTCAAGGACATAGAGAGTAGGGGTGGGGAATACTGTGGAAACAAACAAAAAGACTTAATTTGTGTTCAGTATCCAAGAAGTACTATACCTTCTTCGCTGGTCCTGGCTTTATTTATGTATTTTTTTAAGAGGATAATGACCAGAAAAATGAGCAATCAAAACCTTTCAGGTTTGGGACTTCCCTGGTGGTGCAGTGGTTAAGAATCTGCCTGCCAGTGCAGGGGACACGGGTTCGAGCCCTGGTCTGGGAAGATCCCACATGCCACGGAACAGCTAAGCCCATGTGTCACAACTACTGAGCCTGTGCTCTATAGCCTGCGAGCCACAACTACTGAGCCTGTGTGCTACAACTACTGAAGCCTGCGGCCCTAGAGCCCATGCTCCGCAACAAGAGAAGCCACCGGGATGAGAAGCCCGCGCACTGCAACGAAGCGTAGCGCCAGCTCGCCGCAACTAGAGAAAGCCTGTGCACAGCAACGAAGACCCAATGCAGCCAAAAATAAATAAATAAAATAAATAAATTTATATAAAAAAAAACTTTCAGGTTCTACTCCATGCCTATTTTTCTTCAGATCTCAGTCATTAGGAAAGGATCTATTTAAAAATCTTGTTCTGACTAGTTTCTGTCTCAGTACAGATTGTTCAGGAGCTTTCCGGATTCTCAGTGTTTCTACACTTTGTTCATTAGTATGGCTGTTTTCTGTATTTTATAATTTCATTATTACAAGTAAACTCTTAGTAATAAAAATTACCTTGTCATCTGCTGGAGCCCTTTAATGCACCCCAAAATAGGGGGCAATTGGCATGCTGAGTAATCCCCTGCCTTCTCCTATTTTAACAAGGAGACAAAAGAACTTAGAGTGAATTTATTCAAACGTGGGTAAGATCCATTGACTCAATATTCCCTTCAGTAATCACACACTTTGGTTGCACATGTTAGTTTGCCATGTCTCTTTATCCTGCCCCACCTAAAAAATGTAGGATGGGAGTTCTCTGAAGAGCACAGAATAGAGGGACAGAGGTTGTCAAGCCCTTCAGAAGCTTGAGGTCAGAATTCTTTCTTAACCTCTGCCCACGATCCCCTCTGTGGAGAAATGCCACAGTAGAAATAGCTTGAGAGTTAACCCATGGATTACATAGCCCAATTATATAAATATTCAGCACCTCTCAACCAACCAGAACAATGGCAAACTCAGGAGTAAAAAGACATAAGAAGAGATAAAGATAAAAAGATTGAATAATAAAATGGATGAGTCAGTTAGCAGAGCAGAAGAAAAGAGTACAATCATAGGCTGGCGAAGGTTATAATTATCAAGCTCCATGAGTGCCAATTCCAAGAAGTACTGGGAAAGCAGAATTAGTGGAAGACAATGGCAGAAAGCAAGGTTAAGGTGGGAGTGATGTGGACAAGGGAAATGGAATGAGGCCAAGTAATTAGGAATGAATCATAAGAAGCAGAACCAGTACTAGCAGAGAGCAGAGTACAGGAGGAGCAAGAAGACACTCGAAGCTGAAACTTGCAGCAAAATAAGGAAAAGAATGGATTATATATGAGCATTGAGTTTAGGGGCAAGATGACATAAATTTCAATGACTCCTGAGGCTGGCATCACTGGATTATAGCACAGTACCATAACTGGTGCTTAGAATGATGAGGCTGAGCCATTGAGAACATTTTAAATTATGAATATATTATATGGAAGACTGCAGGGACATGTAATAAATTTTAGAAGGATTTTAATAAAATATAGTTGAAATTTAAGTTTTATCAGTGAACGCATAAACATCCAGCTATTTGCAAGTATAACAAGTTCCTAACTATCCTAGTTTAACTAAAGCATTGCCAAAAAGGTCACTTGCCACAGTTCCAAAGGCACAGAAATGTGAAAGTAGGGAAAGGAAATGGATTCCTGTTGCTAAATCATAAGGTTCATGGGGGAAGGATGGAGGTAGTGTGGAACTGGAAGGCTTGGGGAGCCACTGAAGGCATTTAAGCAAGTGTGTGCCATGAGTAGACCTGTGTTTTAGCAATATCATTCTGGCAGGACCATTTAGGAAGTTGCGTTGGGAGAAGACTTGGTAGCAGAATAAGGCAAGTTAGGCACTTACCTTGGACCCAAAATTCAAGGGGCACCAAAACCTTCAATAATCAAGATAAATAATATTTTAGTGGAGTATTTTAAAAAACCAAAATTAGTGCCAAAAATCCATGATGAACAAGAAGATATCAAACTTTTGAATAAAGACAGAATTAGCAGTAACATTAAAAACATCCAGGAGAGGCTGGATGAAACAGAGAGATGATAGGAGGAAGGATTAGGTGTCGGTGTAATGAGCCCCCAGAGGCAGTAGGGAAGTCAAGGACAAAGCCCGAGTTTATGACTCATGTAGCATTGTCAGTCTCCAACCTAGGGGATTCAGAGAAGAAGTAGGTATAGGGGAGGATGATGATGAGTTGTGCTGTGAGTTTGTCACATGTGAGGTGTTCATGGGTTATCAAATGGAGGAAATCCAACCAATGACTGGAAGTATGGTCTAGCATTTGGCAGAGAAGTCTAGACTGGCTGTGGAGAGAGGGGCTTTTTCACATGTAGATGCTACTGGAAGCAGAATGTATAGATGAGCCTGCCCAGGGAGCAGGTATATAGACAGACGAGACAGACAATGGTACTGAACATAATAATAAAAAGCAATAGTAACATTTATTGAGACTTACTAAGCGCTAGCCACTCTGCTGAGTTGTTTACAAGCATTATGTAATCAAATCCTCACAACAGCTCTGAAAGTTCTATGCTGTTATCCTCATTTCACTGATGAGGAAATGGATGTTAGAGAGCTTAAAATAGGGGTGATTTGAGATCAGCAAGTAAATGGCAAAGCCAAGATTTAAAATCAGAAATTCTGAAGAGAAGAGGGAGGCAACCTGGCTTTGGAGAGCAAGGACCAGAGTTTGAATTCCAGCTTCGAGGGCTATGGGATCTTGGCCACACTTATCCTTCTGGAGTCTCTGTTTCCTCATCTGTAAAATGGGGATAACAAAGGCTGCCTCTTAGGACCGATGGGAAGATGAGATGGGAAATGTCAGGTGTGTGATGCGTAGTAGGTGCTCAGTATGAACTGGTAGGTGTTGCAATCATTAGGAATACCCCAGGGTCATGCAGACATTGAAAGGACCTTAGTGTAGAGGAGGCTGGGAGGCGAGTATGATGGAGAGGTAAAAGCAGAGTCAGGAGAAATGGAATCAAAGGGAGGAAGGGGTTGGGCCCACCAGTGTTTGGTTGATTTGTCCGCCATTGTCCTTATCAGAAGCAGTAGGTTTAGTGGAGTAGGTGGGGAAGGGGGAGCATTAAATGATGGTGAAGAAGGAGAGGTAATGAATATGGACAATGCTTCCCCAAAGCTTTGCTCTGTAGGGAAGGAAAGGGAGGGATGGTGCTTAAGGGAGACACAGAGGTCAGGAAGAGTATTCTTCTCACCCCACAAACATCCTGCAATGTGGGAGCATTTTTCCCTTGACAAAGGAAGTCTGTGGAAAGTGAAAGAAAACACTAGGCCTAAAAATAATGACTTTCCACATGAACTTGTACAGTAGTGGAACACATTCAAAAACAGTGTTTTGCATCCAGTGTGACATGGAGGCTTCAGAACAATCCTGTGGAGTAGATCAGACAGGCAGAATCCCCAATTTATAGATATTGAAATAAGGACTCAGGAGAGATTAGATATAAATTCAACGATTGTCAGTGTGGAAAGATGAAGAGACTCCCTCCTCACCCCAGCTGGTGTGCAGAGTGGAGGTCATGGGCTGATTCTCTAGAATAGTGATGATGGGCTAGTCGTGGAAGGGGTGAGCTCCATGTAGGGGAGAATGCATGGGAGGGAGGAAGTGAATGAGACGGAGCAGAGGCTTTTTGCTACTTCCCACACAGCCACAAGAGAGACGTCTGAAAAGGATGGTAACGTTTAAATTTACATTAAGAATACACTAAGACTTTTAACATTTTCTTAAGACATTAAGTGAAAATTGGAATTGTTTGCAGTGTTTTGGCTTTTCTGCAGCCCTGAGCACATGGGACATGGTAATATTTGGATTATATATGGCTGGCAGATGGCGGCACCAGATTTAAGCCCAGGTCTTCTGATGTGGAGCCAGCGTCCTATCCCCCAATCCCCATTGCTTTTGTTTGTAAGTAAGACTCTCAGTTTGTAGAAGCAGAGTAAAAAAAAATTATTTTCTTTTTAAATTGTGAGGATTCTAATTTCAGCCACACTCAATCACGAACAAAGCTTCCAGAGAGACAAAAGTTTAGGGATGACTCACACAATATTAGTTAGATGAGGAAAGGCTTTTATTTCATTAGATTGGTTTAATAATCATTGAGGGCCTGATATCATGGAGAATAACTTAGAGGGGATTGTAGAGAGACATTAAAAACAGGCTAAACTTAACCTATTCACTGAAGTGCCCCAAATCTGAAGCTATTCACGCCAGAACAGAATGTGATTCAGCAGCGTGTACCTGACGTGTCCTTTGGAACGTGTGTTAACCATTTGATGTAAGACATGACATTTCATCCGGGTTCACTTATTTGCATGCTTGTGATTTCATTTGCATGTATTTGACTGTGCTGCACTCTGGAAATATATTTACTTATTTCTATTCCCTCCTTTAAGTTCCATATACCCTCTACAGTCCTTTGGTAATGTAGCAGACCAAATATTGAGGGAAACATTCTTGTTAGGAAGACGACTATGGAGCTTCTATATCCAATCTGTCATCAAAACTTTTCTTCCTTTAAACATCTGGTGGAGGCTTAAGGATGTATTATACAACATGGGGAGTGTAGCCAATATTCTGTAATAACTGTAAATGAAAAGTAACCTTTAAAATTTTTTTTAATTTAAAAATTAAAAAATATGTATTAAAAAAAACATCTGGTGGATATGCTCCCCTACTTTCTGTTTTCACTGCATCACCCTAGACTGGGGATTTCTCACCTCCTAAGTAAGTCTCTTGCCCTTGAGTCAAAACCATGCAATTCAGTAGATTCCCTGCATGCTAACTCACCACTTACTCGATGCTCAGTGGCCCTCAGAGTGAACTAATAGCACTTTTATATTATTAGATTCATCATATTCCAAATTCTTAACTTCTGCCCTTGTGAAACTGCTAGAAATTAATAGCTGTGTTTATGACCTTATCCAGTTTACCGCTAAAGAGAAATAAGTCTTTTTAAACTCTGCTTCCCCCTTCTTCTGTCCCGTAAGAAATACTGTGTCCTCAACAGCTTAGTTTCTTGTTGGGGCAACAAGGAAAGAAAAGTAGAAAATGGAGAACAAGGAATGTATCAGAAAGGCTGGAAAAGTGTTTTTCTTTTGTGGGAAAAGAAGAAAAAACAGAGATGGAAAGAAGGGGGAAGGGAGTGGAAAGATGAGGGTATTAAGAAAGGGTGAGGTTTCAGAGTAAGACTTAGAGTTTAGGGAAGGTAGTTGAAAGTGAATAGAGATTGGCTGAGGGCAGATTCTGGGAGAGGAAATCTAAGGTGAGTATTCAGGGAAAACAGGACATGGAGAGAAGCTGAGTGAAATTGTTCTGATGTTGGATTGACTGCTTTAACAGTGACCCAAATAATAGTAGTGTAAAAAAGATGCAAGGTTTTATTTCTCTCACAAAAAGTCTGAGTTGAAAGCAGTCCAGGAGGAGAAGGGTACTCTATGAGGTTGAAAGGTGGCCCAGGTTCCTTCTGTATTTTTGCTCCCACATACATTGTCCTTGTCTGTGGGATCAAAGTTGGCCCCTCCCTTCTACATCCATATTCCAGCCCAGTGGAGGGAGGATAGACAAAGTGAGAGCACTGAGTTTTATTCCAAGAGCAGAAACTCTGAATTGCACATATCACTCTGCTTACGTTCCATTTGCCAGAACATCATCAGCTGGCCATACTAGCTGCAAGAGAGGCTGGGCAACATTGTCTCTAAGCAGGCAGTCCTGTGCCCAGCCCAAACTTAGGGGAGTATGTTACTAAAAGGAAGAAGAGAAGCCTGTAAACTGAGGAGCAGTCGGTCTCTGCACTCTTAGTTAGATACCATAGTTAGATAGGCAGAAGATCTTAAATAAGTGAGCTTGAATAGGTTATGCAGAATTTGAGGGCTAATCTGAATTCAGATTATAGAAGTGGGGTATGTTGGAATAGAAGAGGAAAGCTTGGAGGGTTAATCTGTATATTGAGTATGATTGGCATTGTAGGACAGCAGGACACATTCTAAGGTCTCTGAATCTGGCCCATAGTATGTCTGTAGCTCAGGGATCTGCAAACATTTTCTGGAAAGGGACAGATAGTAAATATTTAAGCCTTTGTGGGCCACATGATCTCTGCCAGATCTACTCAACTCTGATGTTGGAGCATGAAAGCAGACTAAACAATATGTAAGCAAACAGGTGTTTCCCAATGAAACATTATTTATAAAAACAGGCTGTGGGCCAGATTTGACCTTGGCTGTAGTTTGCTGATCCCTGCTCTAACCTGTTGTTTTAAAAGTACAGTCTTCTGAAGTTAGCATCTGACCCCATAATCATAACAATTCTATCTACCCTTCACTAATAAATTTATTTAACTGAGTGTGTTCTGTGCTAGGTTCTGGGATACAAAGGAAAGTGAGCCATAGTGACTGAACATATAGGGAAGTTATCGTCCAAGGAGATACATAAGGAAGTAATTTCAAAATACCATGATAATTTCTATAATAGGTATATTGGTCAGATTCTATAGGAGCACAAGGGAAAGAGTACGAAAGAGAAGGTTTCTCAAAGGCAAGGCTTATACTGGGGCCTGAGGATTAATAGAAGAATCCCTGGCTCACCAAAGAGGGAAGGGTATTTAAGAGAAGGCAATCCAAGGGAATTTAAGGACACAATGTGTGCATAAAAATGGGAAGTAAGAGAATTTGGCATGTTTGGAGCACACAAGCGTTTAAGGAGCAGAGAGGTAAAGGCTTAGAAGTTCAAACTGTAAAACGCCATTTACAAGTCATTCTAAAGAATTTTGTTTTATCTCAACAGGGGAGCCATTGAGAAAAAATGGAGCCAGGGGGACTTCCCTGGTGGTCCAGTGGTTAAGACTTCACCTTCCAATGCAGGGGGTGCGGGTTCAATCCCTGGTCTGGGAGCTAAGATCCCACATGCCTCACGGCCAAAAAACCAAAACATAAAATAGAAGCAATATTGTAACAAATTCAATAAATACTTTAAAAATGGTCCACATCAAAAAAATCTTAAAAAAAAAAAAGGAACCAGGCAGTGACATGACCAGATTTGAGTGTTAGATCCCTCCTGCAGGAGCGTGTGCCATTGACTGGAGGGGAGTGAGACAAGAGCAGGGAAGCTGGTAAGGATTATTATATGTTTAGGCAAGGGAGAAGGAGGGCCTGAAATTAGTTACCAGCGTTGGGAAGGGAAAGAAAGGAATAGGCTCAGGAGATTTTGGGGAGTCAATATGACAAGAATTAGAGGTTAATTGGAAGCAAATTGTGTGGGGAGAAAGAAGAATCCAGTATGGGACCCCGGATTCTGACTTGGGTTTCCAAGCACATAGGGGCACTTATCAAGGCAGAGTATGGAATACAGAAGGACTAGGTTTTGGGAGTTTGATATGCCTACAGAAAATCTAGGTGAAGTCCACAATGCAGATGGATGTTTATGTCTGTTGCTTGGGAGAGAATCTGGACTAGAACTACAAACCTATTCGATAAGATGCTTCAATTTTGGGGAGATACTTACACTCTGTTACATCCTGAAAAACCAAGTTACAAGACCAAAACAGGCAAATACAGAAATCAGGGGAAATTCAAAATATGGATCTGAGATAAAAAATCAAACCAAAAACTGCCTATACTAACAGTAGACTTCAGACGTTGCACTGAAATTCCTTACGACCAGTACAAAGAATGAGGCAGTAGCTTGAGTCTATAGAATAAACAATCAGTTATTTAGGGGAAGCCAGTTGGTCTTGGTACTGAAATTTGAGTTTCCCATGTTGTGTGGTGAGCAATTTCTCCAACGATATCCCCGTAACAAATAAAATGACTTTCATTGAGCTGTTTCTTCTTTGGCGCTCGAAAGGGTCGTACTAAAGCAAAGCTGTACCAGAGCAGTTTTATACGGGTCAGTCATTCTCAACTCATCTGTCATCTTCATAAAGTCCCTAGGTCAGTAACCCTTCTCTGGCTGTGACAGAGAAATTCTGAACCAGTAGAACCTATATGTCCTTCTGGTTCCTAGAGTGGGCAACATCAAGTAAACAATGGCCTTACTGATGTCTTAAAAAGACAATTTTCCTCTCTTATTTTATGGACTTTGTTAACTTCATTCTTCTAGATGTATACATTGAAGAGATTTCTGAGTTAGGTCAACATTATAGTGCAGGTATTTTCAATGTCAAACTAGGTTTAGGCCAGAAAAAGCTTTTCTTGTTCAAAATGTTACAAATAGATCAGCAGAATACTGTTGCTCTTAGCCATTATCTGGCATATGGGAATGAACTTGTCCTGAACCTTTATTATCCAGGACTTTTTCCTGTCTCTGTAAAAAGGTGAGCTAAGTACACTTAAGAGTCTGAAATAGAAGCAGAGCAGATTATCCAAATTGGAACATACATTTGTCGGTTTTCTTCTCAAAAAGAGCATCTCGCAAGAGTATGTTTCATCATCTTTTTTTTGTTTGTTTGTTTGTTTCATCATCTTGATGATCCAGGTTTTATTCTTTATATCTGTCAATGAAAAAATTAATTAGTTGATCTAAGAAGGAAATGGAAAATTCTATTAGAGCCAAATTGAGGATTATAACCTGGGAATAGCTTATCAGACAGCTCCAAGAATTGTTCTGCCCATTAGAGGTCAAAGCACAGTTATATGTTGTTTGTTCTTATCGCAGTGTAGTTGATTTACAATACTGCATTAGTTTCAGGTGTACAGCAAAGTGATTCAGTTATAAATCTATCTATCTACCGATCTGTTCTTTTTCAGACTCTTTTCCCTTATAGGTTTATAAGTTTTTGAGACAGAGGGCTGTGCATTAAATGATGTATTATTGGCAGTTTACACAATCCAGATCTACATGAACAAAGGGAGTAGTGGGTCATGGGTTATCACTGCCCCTTACAAGATTAAGAAGGAAGGTTATCTCTTAAGGAGTTGTGACCCTTGATGAGATTAAGAAGGAGATGTACAATACATACAAAGGGGGAGGGAGGAGGCCCAAACAGGCAGACAACAATTTTATGTTTAAATTTTTCTCATCTTGCCATAAAATATGTATTTTCTTTCCTTCCATCTAAGAATCAGATCCCTTATGCATGCTGTGAGAATATCCTTAGGCATTGCAGTAAGCTGGATTTATTTATAATTATCCTTCAATCTTTTATGGTTGGAGGTGCTGGGAATTGAATTGGTGAAGGGAGCAAAAGATTTGGAGAAGTAAGTGCAGAAAATGATGCTCAGGGTGGAGTATATGCATATAACAAAGAGACTTGCTTTGCTCACATCCAGCTTAGGTTCCTAATGTCTTTCTTCATAACATTTTTATTTCCATTTATTAAAAAATTCCAAACTTACATCTGGGATTTTAAAGTATTTTTTTGTAAACTATGGTGCATAGAAAGAAAAATGATCAAAACATAAATACATAGTATTACAAATTGTTATGAGCAAATAGTTAAGTAGTAACCAGCCCACAGACCAAGAAATAAGGTATTGACAGAATTCCAGAAACAAGCTCTACACACGCACCTGCCCCTTCCCATCACCAGCTCCTTCATCCTGTGGTAGTCATGGAGTATAAGTGCCTAGCATTAAGCTTTTGATTGCGAAGGCATCCTTTTCAAAGACATCCATCTCAAATAAACATACTGCTGGCTACACAACTAGATGTAGAGCGCGGCTACCTTACTCATGGAGTCCCCTTTTAGAAAGCTCAGGGTAACGTAGATAACTGACCACTTGAGTGACTTCACCTTTCCCATCCTGTGACCTAACTGCCCCTCCTATGCTTTAAATTTGCCAATAAAGAGTGAACCAGTGAAACCGTAAGTATCCCACACTTGGATCCTTGGATCACTTGGATACAGCAGAGCTCTGGGTCCTCACTCCCTCCTTCTCTCTCAACCCACAATCTCACTGTGGCCCTTGGGCGTGCTGTATACCCTTTAGGAGCTATGCGTAATAAATCTTGTTCTTCAAAGTTCCCTGATCGTTTTTTGGCTGAGGTGTGTTTTACAATTATAATAAGAACCATAAGGGCTGGTCCCTTGTGGGACATTATGGAAAAACCCAAACGAACTTTTTGGCCAACCTAATATGTCATATCATATCATATATATGTCATATCATATCATATATATGTCATATCATTTTTTGTGTCTGATTTCTTTGACCCAATGTTATGTTTTTATAATTCATCATGGTTTTGTGTGCTGTAATTCATTCATTTTCATTGCTATGAAATATTCTACTGTCTGAATAAACTCCCATTACTTATCTCTTCTGTAATTGATGGACAGCTGGGTTGTTTCCAGTTTGGATCTTCCCCGCACCCAATTTCTCAAGTCACTTCTATTACTTTTCCTTCGTAATGTATTTTCCAAAATATAATAGTATTTGAAAGAGGAGATGATGAGAATTTACCTACAGGGAGACATTACAAACTTTTTCTGGAAAATTACAATATATTCAATAAACTCATTTACCCAAACTTACCTTTTAATTAAGTGTGACACATATAAATGTGCCAAGTAAATGGTAAAACATTAAAAATATTGAGTATTAGTTGTTCTGTTGCCACAATTATTATACTTTTTAAACCAAGGTAATTAGTTAGCTAACATGAATGAACACATATAATGTCGAGGATTTTGTGTTAATCGGCCCAAAACTCTACAAAGTAGGGACTGTTACTTTCACCATTTTACAGAGGAGAAGACTGAGGCACAGAGGTGGAATCCTTCACCTGCAGTCACACAGCTGGTAAGTGATGTAACTAGAATTCAACCCAGATGATTGGACTCCATAGTTGTGCTCTTCACTATTGTATTAAGTACCTTAACTAAAAACAAACATGGGGAGAAAAGGTAAAACATACTTCTGACCAGTTTATGTTTGCAAGATCATATGATACTTAGTTCTGATCAAAAACAACCCTGTCTATACAGCCACAATAACCTGTGTCAGGGCAGAAGGATTTGTAGGTAGGCACCTCTGCAGCTTGTTTGGATTCTTCCCTTTGTTCTCCCGCTGGACTTAGTCCTGCCCAGGTAGAGTGGCTACAGAAGATGACCTCACTGAACCCTCACGTGAGTGGAATTTGCAGTCTACAGCTGCCACTCCCCAGCACCTGTGGAGAAGGTCACCTTGGGCTTGGTCACAGCCCATGGTCTGAGAGTGGGGGCCACAAAGCTGCAAGGTAAACAGCAAAGACAAGCTAAGCAGAAGTATTTCATTCCATACACAATTTTCAGTGCCTTCCCTAGGACCTGCTTCCTCACCGACACTCAAGAAATGTTTGGTGGTGGATAAGCTAAAATAAAAAATATGAAGCTGCTTTCACTGGTTTTTATGAAACTGGGTTCTTTTGCCATTAATGAGAATAATCAGAATGTCATTCTGAGCAAAGCTCTGATTTCCATGCTTCCCTCCTCTTTGGAAACATTTTATTCTTTGGAACCTGCTGTGGGCATGCTCATAAACAGGGCTGCACACAGGGTTCTCTGCCAACGCATTTGTTTCTGGTGGTACAGGCACAGCCATGAAGGTGTGGCGTTGTCTTTTTGTATCCAGGAGTAAAGGCAGTCAGTTAAAACCCTGATTTATTTATATAAATAAATATAATTTCCTTCCATTGAATATCTTGTTCAGAAGAATTCTGGTAATATGATTTATCACAATGAACAGCACGGTTCCTGCTTTAATTGATTTATTTTTTTCTCCATATAAAATTTCCCCTGTATCTCTGTTCTGCACCAACTTTTGTTGTCCTTTTCACCCCCTCCCCTGACCATATCTGTTTTGGCTCTAGGGACTAGATTTTTTATACAGTTTGCATCCTAAATCATTCATTTTCTCATTTTCAAAGTGCTGACTATAATCATCCCTTACATTTACTGAAATTAGCATGGGTTTTAAACCATTAGTCAAAAAAGAAGGGGCTTTTTTTTTTTAAAGCTTCCTGCTGTTCTTTGTGGATGAAACAGTTGACATTTTGTTAAGAGATTTTTGTCTGACTTCAATTCTCTAGCTTTAATGTATTCTTAACAGTTATAAATGGAATGGTTTGTCCTAAATGGAAGTATATCTGTGGTAGCATAGTTATATCCAGTCTTTAAAACGGATCATTGCATTTCACACATGCTATATAGAATCTTGAATTTCACCTTTACTCATGTCAATTTCTTTACTAAAAATGACACTGTTGCTCCAAATTCCTACCTCAATGGATTGGGTATCTCACATTGTGGTAGTAATTGTTTGTAAGTACATATTTTATAACATGTACTAATAGAGTAATAAAATATGTTGCAATAACAATGTGCTCTGCCTGATAGAATTTCATCATGAGACTCCATTAACACATTCAGCTGGTATCGGCTTTTGAAAATGCCTTCCATTTTGGTGGAAGAGAGATACTCTGTGTAAATGAATGGAGAAAATGGGATTCAAATAGGAATTTCTAGGAAGGCTGAGTAGAATGAAAAAATACAGAAACTTGAATGGATGCTGACCAAGGATTTTTTGACATTGCTTAAAAATCTGAATTCATTCTGGCTCCCTGTACTCTCCTAACACCAGTCCAGCTGCCCGCCTCGTGCCTGAATGACACTGCCTTGCTAAGGTCACCAGCAGGCTTTTAACTGGACACCTCAATGGTCATATCTCAATCTTTATCTTCCTCATGCAGGCATTAGCTCTTCTTTTTCCAGTTTCCCTCTTTTTTTGGCTACTTTCTGAAGGATCCCTTTCAAGCATGCTTTTGTCCTCTAGGGTAACACACTGCACACTCCTGCCCCATTGCCAGGGTCTATCCCTGGCTCTGTTCTTGCACATCTGCCCTCCATCCCTGGGAATCTCCCCTCTTTTCACCTCTGCACTGCCCCCAGGATTGACTTCTCACTCCATGGCAATACCCTTGAAATGCAGAGACCTCAAACTCAACTGGCCCAAAGCCAGACAATATTTCACTATCCCTCAAATCACCTCTTCTTCTGAGGGCCATTTGCCCTCAGAAAAAATTTGGGTTTCCCCTGTGATACCCTCATTCTCTTCTGTTACACCAGACCAAGTCACTGATTCTTCAGTCACCACATCTTTTGCTTTTGTTCCCTGTATTTCATTCCTGAGTTTAGTCCTCCTCATTTCTGCTCCTGGAATATTGGGAATATTGGGACAGATTCCTGAATTGTTTCTCTAATTCCTTCCTCTTCTTCTCTGTTCCAACCTGCTCAGTATTGGAAATCGGTCCTCCTAACATGTACTCAGGCCAAGCTCCTACTAAAAACAACTCCAGTGATTCCCTATTGTATGCTAATTAAAGTTTATTAAAATTTATCTACGACTGGGCTATAATTTCTTCCTAGACTTATTTCCCACTACTTGTGTTTATATATGCTCTGCACTTCAGCCAGAGCGTTGTGCTTGTAAACATAATCATTAATTGCTGGTAAACATAATCATTAATAAATACTATTCCCACTAGCTCTCAGGTACTGCAGATATGTGAACATATAAATGACTAAACAGCATAAGAACTGCCTGATATAGCCCATCTCACCATGAGATATTAATCATAAAATTATAATTTTGAAATAATATGCAAACTTTTTTTAAAAAAATTCTTTACTTGTTCCAGTTATGTAGGTTATCTTAAGAATTGTGGTCAATTCTAAAATGACTTTCTCTTTTTGTGTATGCCTGTGATATTGTGATTTATAATAAGAAATGTACATTTGGTCTTCATCCTGTTTCTGGCACAGAGCTCCTAAAGCCCTTGGAATTTCCTGTGATGAGAGCAATAAAGGTATCTTTGGTTATGTTAGTGAGGTGATTTTTGGAAAGTACCCAAGGAGCCTTTGGAGTCAATCTTGTGATTAGAGGGTTGGAGCTTTCAGTTCCACCTGCCCGTCCTCCAGGAAAGGAGAGAGTGGCTGGGGATTGAGTTCAATCACCAATAGCTAATGATTTAATCAATCATGCTTACTTAATGAAACCTCTATAAAAACCCCAAAGGACAGAGTTCAGAGAGCTTCCAGGTTGGTGAACATGTGGAGATGCAGGGACAGAAGTACCTGGAGAGGACATGGGAGCTCTAAGTCCCTTTCTGTATACCTGGCTCTATGCATCTCTTCCATCTGGCTGTTCCTGGATTATATCCTTTTATAATAAACCAGTAATCTAGAAAGTAAATATTTTCCTGAGTTCTGTGAGCTGCTGTAGCAAATTAATTGAACCTAGGGAGGGGTTCATGGGAACCTCTGATTTATAACCAGTCAGTCAAAAGGGCAGGTAACAACCTGGATGCCTTGGGATTGGCATCTGAAGTGGGGACAGTCTTGTAGGACTGAGTCCTCTACCTGTGGAATCTGATGCTAACTCCAGGTAGATAGTGTCAGAATTGAGTTGAATTTGTGGGACAAATTCCAGCTGGTGTCTGAGAAGTGCTTGGTTTGGGGGAAAGTCCCACACATTGGAACTGGGAGCTGAATGAGAATACCCTTCTCCTTCTTTTGGAAAAGTGCCTGACAGCTTGAACATTAACACCTGACTTTCTCTCCCAAAATGAAAGGCCGTTTAACTTACATAGATCATACACTTCTCAGCTTTTTCAGCTCTCAGACCCTTCAGTTAGGAAATGGAGCCACATTTTACACCTAGTCCCTGACTTTTACACACAATCTGGCCCATCAGCAGCCTCCCCCTCCTCCCTACCTCCCCCAACCCAATCTTAGATGTGCTTCAAACAGACCCCCTGACTTATGGGACTTTACCCTCTGATCTTTCCTTATTTACATAAATACACAATGCGACACATACTGTAATAGCTGATTGAGTTTAAATAAGGAATATATTTACAATGGTGTGATATTTTTCCTTATACAGAGCTGGGCTTCTGAAACATCACTGACTTTCTATGATACCTTATCAAGTCATTTTGATCATTCTTCTGGAGTCATTAGATTTTTTTTAAAGTAGGAAATTTCTTTCTCTAGAATCTTCTGTTTATAAACAGGTCCTCATTTCCCCTCAGGTCTGTGCTGTTCCATGAGCCAGAGGGGTGCTTGGGAATTCATACCATGTAGCATCTCATTGTTTGGCTTGGTTACAGTTGGGTAATTGCCTCTGACACTGCACCTAAGCTTTGATTTTCAAAGCAACAGGGATTTCCTCTCCTTCTGACCTGATGGAATCCATTGTGTAACTGGCACAGTATGAAAGCCCTAATATGAGAAAAATGAAGGACAATTCTCCGGATGCAGACAAGGGCTTGATTTCTAACATAGGGATTGATTACATTTCAGACAATGGACTATAAGGGTCTGAATGCTGATATAATGGTTTCTTCTACAAGCACTGATGCAATTAACAACTCATTTTAATTGAGAAGGTGCAAAAACTCTTGGACAGGTTCCTATAGCCTTCGTCACAAAATAGGAAATGGGAGAGAAAATCAAGTCAGGATTCATTTTGGTGGAATTGTAAGGCATATATAGTAATACCAGGTCTAGGAAAACTAAATCATTTTTATTGATTCAAGTACTGTTATACCATTGGTTTGACCTAGCTTTGAGTAAAAATAATAAGCAGTTTATTTACATGAGTTACTGAAGTTTACTAAGGGGATACTTCCCTAACTCCAAAAGTCTCTCTCATCATGGAGTCTTGCCCCTAAATTTTTGCTGAATTTGCCAAACAAAAATTCAGTTTATTAAGGTTAAAGCATTATGTCTACTGAGGTCACTCCATAAGTGCAAAGGGTTGTTACACTTTAGTAATCATAAGTATCACCTGGGATGCTGTTGTTCAGATTCTGATTAACTGGGTCTAGGATGGGACCCAAGAATTTGCATTTTCCTTAAGCACCCTCAGTGAGTCTGGTATATGGATTATATTTTGATTAATACTGCTCCAAATGTATAGATTATATATGAATTACATATTAATTATTAAATCTCTTAGGCTTATCTGAAATTACTTGTTCCTCAACAGCATGTTGGAGGATTTGGACACAAAACAGCCAAGTTTTGTCACCAAACCAGACTTGGGTCCGCTCACCCATGTGCACTAAATTCCATCTACTGCCACCGGGTTGTGGTGAAGGAAAGTGCAGCATTTATTGCAGGGTGCCAAGCAAGGAGGCTCAAAAGACCTGAACTCCCTGATGGCTTTCACGGAAAGGTTTTTAAAGACAGGGTGAGGGAAGGGGGTTGTGGAGTAGACATTCTTCTGACTGGTTGGTGATACAGTAACTGGGAGTCAGCATCATCAATCTTCTGGTTCCAACTAGTCTGGAGTCTGCATGCTTGTGGGCAGCATACAGGAGGCTAGAGATTTTCTACAGCATGGGACAGTTGTCTGAGAAGACAGGCTCAGACCAGATGTCTAGGCAAGGAGCCCTGACTGGGTGTTTAGAAGTCAACATAAAGGTATTGGGTGCGTGTGGCAGACAGCAGAGCCAAGACTAAAGTACAGCAATGAGGTGTCTAGGTAGGGACTACATGGGATTCACACGCAGAATCATGCAAGAACAAGTGTTTCTTTCAGTTTTGCACCCCAGGCACCTCACTCAACTTACCCTAGTCTTGGCTTCGGTAGATAGCTTCTTAAATGGTTCCCAGTGATTCCCCCCCCACCAACCCCAATTGTGGTATGCCTGCCATTGTGTAATCCCCTACCCTTGTGTGTGGGCTGGACCTAGTGACTTGTTTCTAAGTAGTAGAACATAGCAAAGGTGTTGGCATGACACTTCCAAGATCAGTTATAGATGACTGTGACTTCCACCTTACACACCACTCACTCTTGCTCTCTTTTGTTTTTTAACTCAGATGAAACAAGTTGCTGTTTGTGACTTATTGAGATGTATTGATATTTCTACCCTACTGAGGGACCTTTATGGCAGGAAACTGAGGGTGGCCTCCAGACAACCCCCAGTAAGTAATTGAATCACTGAGTCCAACAGCACCCAAGAAACTAAGTTCTGCCAACACCCACAGGCGTGAGCTTGGAAGTAGATCCTTCCCTGGTTGAACCTTCAGATGAGACCAGAGCCTCAACTGACACCTTGATTGCAATCTATTAGAGACCCTGAGTCAGAAGCCCCAGCTAAGCCATTCCCAGATTCCTGACTACAGAAACTGTGAGATAGTAAATATTATCGTTTTAACTCACTAAGTTTTGGAGTAATGTTTTCTGCAGGAATAGGTAACTAATACAGTGCTTAAAGATTTTGGTGGTGGTGGTGGGGTGCTGGTTGCTGAACCTGAAGAAAAATGTAAACAAGGAAAATGAAAAGGTACTAAGGACACACTGAACCACATCATGGCTTTGACCAGGGGTGGTTCTTTCTGCAGGGGTTGCTTCTTTTTCTTCTTCCTCATCTCCTCCAAACCCTTCCTCCTTTAAAATAAGCTGGAAAGATTGGTTCTTAAACTTTGAAATTTCTGCTGTTAAATCTTCATGATTATTGCCATCACCACCCTCATGTCTATCATGACTTCTTTCCCTGAAATTTGCCATGATTCCCAGTAAGATTGTGACCATAACTGATACTGACGGTATGTCCCACTTATCCAAGTTCTCTTCTGCCCAGCAGCTACAGTCACTAAAATACAAAAATTAAAATGTCTCACATTGCAAGGGTATAGAGCAATTAGAACTCATACGTTGCTAGTGGGAATGCAAAATGGTGCCACCACTTTGGAAAACACTATGGCACCATCTTATAAAGTGAAACCTGAATCTACCATAAGACCCAGTAATCATATTTTTAAGTATCTACTCAAGAGAAATAAAAACTTATGTTCACATAAAAGCTTACATTAAACTGTTTATAGCAGCTTTATTTGTAATAGTCCAAAGCTAGGAACAATCCAAATGTTCATAAACTAGTGAATGGATAAGCAAAGTGTGATGTGTCTATACAACGGAATGCTACATATGCAACACAGTGAACCTCAAGAGCATCATGCTAAGTGAGAGAAGTTGTATACAAAAGACTGTCTACTCTGATTCCAATTATGAAAATTCTAGAAAAGGCAACTACAGTGATAGAAAGCAGATCAGTGATTATCGTGGGCCAGAGTTTGAGGGAGGAGATTGTCTACAAAAGGACACAAGGAAACTTCTAGGGTAATGGAAATGTACTATATCATGACTGTGGTGGTGGTTTCATAAGTGTATGTATTTGTCAAGACTCACTGAACTTTAATTGAGTGCATTTACTGCATCTAATTTGTACCTCAATAAAATTGTTTAAAAGAAGAAAAATGCGAAGTGGCCACATAGAGTAAAGAATGAAGTAATTCAAGTTCTTTTTCTTGTCTTTACGGTGATGGTGTAACCATTGTTCATTCAAGAATACGTAGTACCACAGTGGTTGGAGATATGTGAGCTGATATGGTTTTGAAGTTCTCTGAATTACTTTCCATGTGGAATAAAATGATTATTAAAGGAAAAGCAATAAGAATGTGTTACTTTGAAGCTTACATATATATTATTAAAACTCAACGGTAACTTCAGCAATTATTTAGACCCTAGGCCAACAAAAGATTTTTGGTAGAGGAATATTTCATCACTCATATTGTTTAGAATTGCTGGCTTATGGTGATGATAGAAAGCAGACCAATTTTTTTTTTTATTTTTTGTTTTTTGCGGTACGCGGGCCTCTCACTGTTGTGGCCTCCCCCATTGCGGAGCACAGGCTCCGGACGCGCAGGCTCAGCGGCCACGGCTCACGGGCCCAGCCGCTCCGCGGCATGTGGGATCCTCCCGGACCGGGGCACGAACCTGTATCCCCTGCATCGGCAGGTGGACTCTCAACCACTGCGCCACCAGGGAAGCCCAAAAGCAGACCAATTTTTAATGAGCTTTATTATTGTTTTAAAATCCCTTGCAGACAATCCACCCCTATTGCTGGCACCTGGATGAGCTGCTCCTGTGCACTTAACAAACTGCTTGTACTCCTCACTAGTAGTTGCAGCATCCTGGGACCCTAGAATAATAGCACAAATTCACAGGCCAGTCTGATTTGCAAAATCTTTCAACATTTTATAATTATTCAACAAGTATTATTGATTACCTACCACAGACCAGGTGCTGTTCTAGGTACTAGTAATTACACTGAAAATAGTCAGTGATCTCAAGGACTTTAAATACTGATGGTGTCCACTGACATTGTGAAGGCAAGCAATAGAGTCTCCAACAGGTCAAGGTAGTAGAGTTTCCTAAGAGTCACAGTTTGTCCTTTGTTTCCCTTCGACCATCTTTCTTAGCATGCTCCCAGGTGAGCACCTTTCTTCCAGCACCACAACCAATCATATTCCTCATAAGCTTTGGGTGTGGGGCTCAAGAGGTAGGCCATTATCTTCTCAGAAGGGAGATCCAGCAAGTGAGACCTTCTGCACCAACTTAGATTTATTTGTTCTTTTGTGCCTTGTAATATTCACCTGACAATTAGCTTTCAAAATCCTCTATCGGAAACAAGGTACTTCTGAAATTTTTGTTGTAGGGATGCAGCTCAGAATTATAAGTGGCCTCCTTGATATTCTGCATCAGTAGCTAAGGTTTACACAGCAAATATCTGTGCCCATCAAGAAGAACGTCCAAGATAAAAGTGATGCAAGAAGTTCAAAAGGATAAAAGCTCCATTGTGGGAGCAATGGGGAGGTTAATACAGGCCAAGTTAGGTCGACCACAAACCTCTATTCCTTAAGAGGGCTATGCTATCGCCCACCCCAGTTTCATTTGATTTTTTTCTTCTTTTAAGCCTACCTAACAATTCTTAACTTAGAGCCATAGGGCTGCTTAGAGTACATGAATTGGGGCCTGGATTTACAGAGGTCAAGAAGCTTCTTTATGATTAAGTGAATGAACCCAGCAACATCAGCATTGGCTTACCCAAGTCTTCCTGCCAACCATGCACCCTTGTCCCTCCCAAAGAAAAGTAGATCAGATATCACAGCCAGTACTGGGAGTTTTCAGAATCTCATAAGAACTTTTACATCTTCTATGTTAATAGTTGCAGAGAGAAGATGATAATAATCATCAATGAGGTTTTTTTTCTTCTCGTAATATTGCAGCATCTTCCTTTCAGACCAGTGTTAGCATATTCCTTGTCAAGCAAGTTAATATTCCATCTCAACCAACTCCTTTTTAAAGTCTCGACAAAGTCATTGTATGATTTGAATGAGAGAAGAGGTTGAACATTTAGAAATTAGATGAAGAAAGACATTTTTAAATTTTGACTTTCTGTGAGCTCTGGTTACTTATTTTTAACACAAAAAAATCACTAGTGATGTAACTAACATAATTTGTATGATGATCTGACTCACTGTTTAATTTCGGTTTTTGCATATTTGTGTAGTCTTAAAACCATTAAGGCCATAGAAAGGTTGGACTTGAGATCTGTTCTTTGGGGCTATTTCTTCTTCTGCTGAGAATGTATCTTCAGCTGCCAGGGGGAAGATGTGTGCATGAATCCTCTTACCTGTGTCAAGGTCAATTACAGCTGTGTAGAATGAACCGAGCTGTAGCAGGTTGGTAAGTCCAAGTTTCAAGAGGACACAAAGTGACTGAGTTAGGCAAGAACCGGAAGATTTGGGGCCAAGTTTAATGCTGTTGTTTGATGGGGAAGTTGAGAGCAAGGAGGCCATGGGAAGGTACAGTCCAGTAGCTGCTGAGATGTTATGGTCCAGAAGCCCTGTGTGCCCAGTGTCCCGTCTGTGTTGGTTTGTGTATTTTCAATATGCACAGTAGGGGGCTTGCAAAATATGTTCACCCAGTGACAGAGGACCTGAATCCTCTGGTCACTTGTCCCCTTCCACTGTTCTTGGGATTTCTCTGGGATGTTCTAATTCAAAGGAAGCTTTTACTTTGAAAGCTTCAAAAGTCATTTTACTCTACAGATTCTATATAGAATGAGAGGCTTGCTGACTCTTAGCTCCCATTGCTCTTAAGCCACTCAACTTGTTCTTGCTAGTAAAATGTATGTGAATTGGAGAGATTATTTCTAGGTATGGTGTTTGTATTAGATGTTATTCTTTTATTCATTCCTATTCAACAAATATGCACTAAATACTCACTAGATGCCAGGGGTATATGGGTGAACCACCTGTTCAGAGCTTGTGCAAAGCCTTGGTCCTGAGGGATCGGAGCCCTGTGCTTTGGGCCCTGAGTGGAACCACAAACACAGGTAGTGCTGAGGGCCATGTTCTTGTCCTGCCTGAGGCTCCCTGGGAGATGGTTCTATGACAACCTGCCTTGGCTGAGGCTCTTTTGGTTGAATCTCTAAGTAAGGCAGCACAAGCCAAGGCCTCCTGTTGAGTAATATAGCCTGGAGGGAAGAAATGAGATAAACCTCAAAGTCAACAGTTTTACAAAACAAACAATTCTGCAAATACCCACATCTGCACAAAATTCCTTGTACTTTGTAGGGTAGAAACAATTATGTTTAGCACTCTCAGATTGTATACTTTTTCAGGATATGAAGTATATTTTTCTTCTATTGCATTTCTCATTTAATAAGTTAATAAATAGTCATTGATTAACACAACAAATTATTTGGAGAGGGACTTGAGCCATGTGGAATCTTCACATGAATTGCTTATCTTCAATATCAAAACTTTCTTCAAATAGAAACAGATATATTCAATCTCTCTCTGTTTTTAAAGTGTAGTCTGCAGACCACGCACAACAGAATCATTTGGCTGAGGCCACATTAATAATGCTTTTTAAAAAATGCAGATTTCTGACTCTATTCCAAAGAACTTCTGAGTCAGAAACAGAGAGTTAGGCCTGGAAGTCTGTATTTTAATAACATAGACAGGTGGGTTTTACGTGCTCTAAATGTTGCATATCTCTGTTTACGGTTTCATTGGCCTCTATGCAATTTTACTCTACAAACAAAGCTACCAGATGATGCCTGTGAAACCCTTCAGCTCAAGCATGGGGACCAGGCTAAACCCTGGCTCTGCCACTTACTAGTTGCACAACCCTGGTCAAGTTATTTAACTTACTCATGTCTCAATTTCCATTTCTGTAAAATGTGAGTTATAAAGGCACCATGTAGAGGTGTTTGAGTTTTAAATAAGACAATACATGTAGAGCACTTTGAACTATGCCTGGCACGTAGGAAGCCCTAATAAAAGGTAGCTATTGTTGTTATTGTTCTTGATATTAAATCATTTGCAAAAACCATGTTTTCCTTTTGTGCAAATACAGGAACAATACTAATAAGGTTGATGTGCTAATGCCAAGTGAGTGTTTACAGAAGAAAGGACCTGTTGGAGTTAGAAGAGTGTAATAAGGGGGAACCGGAGACTGAAAACATCTCCTGGAAGAAAAGAGATTTAATAATAACTACACCTTTCTGTAGGTTGTTGCTTATGGTCTGTGAAAGTTTTTCACAACCATTCTTTCGTTTGTGGTTCATAAAATCCCATGAGGTTGGTGGAAGAAGAGAGATGGTAGAGTATGGGGTGAAGGTGCATGGTCTTTGGGGGTGATGGTCCTAACTGACATTTACTATCTGTATGATCTTCTTCAAGTCACATAACCTGTCTGAGCTGCAGTTTCCCACAACAGTAAAGTGGGGGAGAAAATGAAATATTCTATGTAGGGCTCGTAGCACAATGTTGGAAACATGGTAAATACTCAATAAATATAAATATTATTGCTGTGAGTCAAACAAGCCTTTGAATCTGCATAACCAGCAATGGGCTGGGCTGTGGTTTGAGCCCGGGCCATCTGCCTAAGCCCATTGCCAGTTCTACTAGATCAAGTTCTTGCAAATCTCAGAGAGTTGTTGACATTTTACAACAAACCATACTCCAGTTTCTTTAAGTCCTCTTAATTTCCCCATAAAACCTTGCTTTTTATTGTCAGAGATAATCATTTTTAAATTGACCTGCCAACCATGCTGATGAAATATCAGGCTGACAGAGGTCATTCTACTTGAACTATTTACCTGGAAACTTGACTGCCAGCTGCAACATACGAGTCCCTTCCTGAGATGCCTGGTTCAAGTCAGGTAGTTAAACTCGCCAAGCAGCTGCTGTTGCTGAAGGCCGTGAACATAGCAGGTCTGCAGGGCCACCCACTGGGCCCTGGGATTGTGAATCCTCATGCTGCTGTAAAATAGCGCTGCTGCCCTTGGGTTAGGTCCTGTCAGAGGAGAGCAGTGGATTTTGATGAGTCGGTGGAATTTGATAGGATTAGAGTGGGATGTATTCAAAGCTGACTTCCACAGAAATAAGATGCTTCTCTCTCTCTGTCTCTCTCACCTCCCTTAGTTTACTTAAACAGTCTTCCACGGACATGTGTAGTGGTGAAAATGAATTAAAAAAAGATTCTAGGTAAGTAGGTCAAAGTATTGGGCTGAGGGAGATCCAAGGATTTTCAATATCTGATAACTGTACTGATCTGTTATAATCCTTGTTGAGGAAGGTAGGCTATGAGAATCTACACAGGGCCTGAAGTGTGCCAGGCTCTGGAGGGTAAAAGAGAACTTTCCACTGAGAGTTCTCAGTGAGCGGGGGGAGAGAGCTAGGTAGATAAGTAGATGGGTAATGTGATAAGGGTGCAAGGTCATTAGTGAAAAGGTGCTATGAAAACAGAGAAGGAAAACAAGCTCTGTGTTAGCAGTCAAGGAAGCTTCCTGAAAGAGATGACCAACACATCTGAGTCTTCCAGGTAAGGACGGATTCCCTAAAGGGACTAGAATACTGGTTCTCAAAGGGCATCAGCATCACCTAGAAATCTTTTAGAAATGCAGATTCTCAGGTTTCACCCCAGACCTACAGAATCAGAAATTCTTGGGGGTGGGGCCCAGCCCTCTGGTGCCCTCCAGGTGCTTTTGATACACGCACAGTAAAATTTGGGGACCACTGGACCAGAAGGAAAAGAAAGGCTGATTAGAGGGAGAAAGTGGTACTGATTTTCTTATGGGACACAAAATATCTGAATATATTGGGAACTAGACTTTCGGCATTTTTTTTACTTTAATCAGCATATAGATTCTGAGCTGGAAAAGCCTCTAGAGTAAGTAAGGCAGGGGAAGATCATGGAAGCCTTTTCTGCTATACTAAGGGTTTAAAGATTTCCTTTTATATGAGGAACATTGGTCTTTATTTAAAGCAGTGGTTATCAACACGAGTGATTTTGACCCTGAAGGGACGTTTGGCAATGTCTGGAGAAATTTCTGGTTGTCACAAATGGTGGGAGGGAGGATGGATGCCACTGGCATTCAGCTGGGGAGAGGCCAGGGAGGCTGCTGAATAGACTACGGAGCATGAGACAGCCTCCCAGTGTCCTGCAACCAAGAATTGCTCAGCCCCAAGTGCCATTCTTTAAGCTGACCAGATCTGCATTTTACAAAGATCGCTCTGGCCCTGCTGTGGACAATGGCCTCAAGGGAAGACAGACCACTGGTAGGGAGACGATTTGGGAAGCTACCATGTAGTGCTAGGGAGGAACAAGAAGGGCTGGACTACAATTACTTTTATATACCTGATATACCATAAGTGCTCACTGTATTGAGATGGGGAAACAGAGGTAGTGGCATCAACATTTTAGAAAAATCAAGATAAAATAAGTTCCCCTTAGGCTAAAAAATTCAAAACAATGACAGAATTTCAAAACTAGTTCATAACCATGTAATACAAACTAAACTTAAGATAAATATATATAAGCTAAGTGAATTTTATCTGCCAGAAATTTTGTGTGAAGTTGACATCTGTGAGTCAGATTTTTTTGGTGTCTAGAGACCTTAAACTTGATATGAAAAATATGTTCAGAGGGAAAGTAGCTGAGCCAAGTACTTCACACTTTGAGACATCATTTCAGCTTTACAGTTTCTGAATTAGATGTTTTAAAAGATAATATATTTGGGCTTCCCTGGTGGCGCAGTGGTTGAGAGTCCGCCTGCCAATGCAGGGGACACAGGTTCGTGCCCCGGTCTGAAGATCCCACATGCCGTGGAGCGGCTGGGCCCGTAAGCCATGGCCGCTGAGCCTGTGTGTCCGGAGCCTATGCTCCGCAACGGGAGAGGCCACAGCAGTGACAGGCCCGTGTACCACAAAAAAAAAAAAAAAGATAATATATTTGAAGAAGAGAATAGATCCCTAAGGAAGACTTTTCAAATGATTGAGAACAATATAACAGGAAAATTACAAGCCATTTCAAGAGCAAAGCTCCAAAGTGCAATGGGAGTTTCCATTATGTAAGATAAAGCTTTAAAATTTATGGTTTTATTTTACAAGGGAAAAGAAATGCCTAGTTCTCTTCCTTAGTAGAACTCTCAACTTCCTAAATGAGTAGTAACAGATAACATTTTTAATATTCTTACGCTGTTGCTTAGCCTTCCTTGAGGAGAAGGAAGAGCTCCTGACGTGGGATGGGTGTAGAATTAGATCATCCAAGTGCTCATTCATTCTCTCACACACCTGGTCGACATGCACCGAGGGCCTCTTTTGGGCCCAGTGTTTTCCCTAATGCGGGTAAACAAAGAGCCAAGAAGTCCTCAACCCTTGAAGAAGAGACAGAAAAGGTCCCTCCATCTGTGAATAATATGCTTGTACCTTCAGCAGTGAAGTATCAGAGACAGAGTGAGGGACTCGAATGCAAGGAATCTGTGGAACATTCCATAGCTTTTGTTGTCTTTTCTGTTTTCCTCCCATCTTCATCCTGTACCTCCAAGGAACAACAAAGCATAACATAAAATTTCATTTTGTTCAACCAATTTTGGGGATGTACCTAAGTAAGTAAGCAGGCAAGTAAGTAAATAAATAAACAAATAGATAAATATTATTTATTTCAAGGGATAAGACATTTTCTCAAATGTTTCCATGGAATTAGACCTCACCAGACTTCTTAGTTCTCCACTTTTCCCAATTCTCACCCTTTACTTATCAAAGGAATAATTCAGAGCCCTTTGTCTTTCTGCTTCACTCTGCCTTTGGAACAGGTGGGTTGTAGAACCACACCAGGTCATAACAGTTATTTCTTGATAATTTTAAAGAATAATTATTGCTTCATCCGATTCTAAAAGTAATATATGTCATTTTTGAAAATTTGGAAAAATTTAAAAATTGAAGAGGAGATAAGATCATCCAGGGCTTCCCTGGTGGCGCAGTGGTTGAGAGTCCGCCTGCCGATGCAGGGGACACGGGTTCGTGCCCTGGTCCGGGAAGATCCCACATGCCGCGGAGCGGCTGGGCCCGTGAGCCATGGCCGCTGAGCCTGCGCGTCCGGAGCCTGTGCTCCACAACGGGAGAGGCCACAACAGTGAGAGGCCCTCATACCGCAAAAAAAAAAAAAAAGATCATCCATAATTTAACAGTGCATAGCTATTGTTGGCATTTGATTGATTCCATTTTATAATTTTTCCCCATGTAGATTGTGTGTGATTTTAGAACAGGGAGATCATTCTCTATGTGTTATGCACCTTCCCAGAACATTAAATATCCTTTGAAAATATGCTTTATCTTGACAGTATAGTATATCTTTACATCACTCTCCATTTCTTGCACATTCAGATTTGCAATTTTCCAGCCTTGTACTATAAAAGAAGCTATTAAATCTAGCCATGCTTCTAACCTGACAAAGATACAGAATGAAGGAGCCACATCTGCTATAAGTCTCGTTTCCTTTCCATATAATTTAGGGTTTAGAATCTGAGGTGTATAGCATAATTTAAAAATTAACAATCAAGGAAGAATGGACATGTTGGAATAGGGTTGCTAAGGCAGAGTGGAAACCCCTAACATTTTCTCCTCTGCTCACTCCCTTGCCCTTGTCAACAATGCCTACCTCATCGGGTTGTTTGATTACCTGAGAGGTTTTTAAAAATTTATTTTATTGAAGTATAGTTGAGTTACAATGTTGTGTTAATTTTTGAAGTGCAGCAAAGTGATTCAGTTATACATATATATACATTCTTTTTCCTATTCTTTTCCATTATGGTTTATCCCAGGGTATTAAATATAGTTCCCTGTGCTATACAGTAGGACCTTGTTGTTTATCCATTCTATATATAATATTATTAACTGAGATTTGAATACAGAATGCTCTCATTAGGCCAGTTCCTCTTCTCTCCTCTACCCTATTGAATGCGCTTAAGAAGGATTTTAATGCATGAGAAAACTCTGGTTCTGAGTTCACAGAGCTAATTGCTCAGATCTTCCAGAAGAGAAATTTATAGGAAAACATCAGTCAACATCTTTGTGTGTCTTGTTTCCACAATATAAACTTTAAATTAAACTATAAATACTGCTTTCCTTCAACGTGCACTCCAGAAACCATACCAACCAAGATATACTCTTTTAATATTGTCCGTGATAGAAGCCTACACTCTATCCTGTAATCAGATCATCTCAGTATCCCTCTTCCCATTTTCCAGATCTGTAGAGCAGAACATAAATATTCTTCAAAGCTGGGAAGATTTCTTCTCTCCTCAGACAGCGTAAAGAAATGACTGATGATCTTTCTTGGGGCGGCAATTCATGTGTGATTTTCTTGGACTGTTGCTGAGGAAATCCATCTTACCTATTCAAGTGGTCTGTACTTGATAAAGTTTGATTAAAATGCTTGCAGAATTCAGGGAGGAAATATCTACCAAAAAAACTTATATCTGAAACAAAAAGACAGATTTGTTTAAAAGAAACTTAGCCTGTATTGTAATCTCCCCTTTTTTAAAGGCTGGTATTCATATTCAATGTAGTTTTCTTGCAAGGTCCCTTTCTTCACGCAGTGGTGGCGGTAAAATTCAGTTTGTTGATAAGCTGATATCCAAACAATGTCATGTGATGAAGCAAAGAGCTGGGGAAGTTTGGCTGCATGCCTTTCCCTGCTTCTGGACAGCATGCAACTGCACAGTTTAATCGTTTTTCTTCCAAACTTTGTATCTAATCAAGTGTCAACTTTTAAATCTACCATATCTGCGTTATATGCAGACATGGGGGAGAAAAGTGCATGGAGACAGACACTCTGGCCTCTGCCGCCGCAGGCTCGCCGTGCATGGAGACAGAGAGGCTGAATATTAAAGGTCAAGAAATCCATCAGGGCAACAGGCCATTACATGTGTTCTTCTCAGATTTGGAGACAGTAACCGCCATCCCTGTTGCTCAGAATGATGAAGGAATAATTCCTAAATATAGAGGTACAGGCATACATTTGACTGTGGTAATCTATGGAGTTGTCCCATATATTAAGCTATTGTTCCTTTCTTAATTTTTGGAGGAGTATGATATTCTCCATATTTGGTCTTGAATAGAGGCCGCATGATAATGAACTTATGGCACAAGATTCTTGCTCACACTGATGTCATCAGCATAAGCCTCATTTTAACCTGACTCATGAGAGCAATCTTATCCCTTCCTCTGGGCTAGTGTTATTATTACAGACTTCTTTCTTTCTTGAGAATCCGCTCTCTGAATGCTACATTATCTGTAAAAATGAAGAGTTCCTAGGGAAAATGGAAGAAGAAGTACCAAAAGAAAACCACAAATTGAAAATTCTTAGGAGACTAAGGGGAAGAAAAATATAGGGAGATAAAAGTGATGAACTGTATAGCTTAAAAAAGAAAGGATTCAACACAAAAAAAAGTTTGCATTTTTTCCCAATAATTTAAATGCAGACCTTCTGGGGAATAAAAATGGCACAAGTAAGTGTCTGTAAATGCCAGTGAATACCACAAAACCTCTCAGATCTGGATCTCACAGGTTGGTGATTCTCTACTGAGAGATAAAGAACAGTTGTCTGCAGAGTTGGCATTGTCAGTTGAGTCTCCCTTGAATGTTTTTCCAGGATATGATGAAATGCCTTCTAGAGCAAACCACATCTGCTGACTGTTACACACACATGCTGATTCATAACAGCTCAGTCAGGAAAATAGAAACAAATCTAGGTGTTTGACAGAGAGGGAATTGAACATAAGGAATATAAAAGTTTTGGAATGGGCTGTACAGGAGCAAAACAAGAAAGGTTAGCTTATCCAAAGATTGGCAATTGCACTAAACTACTACCACACCGAGAGCTGGGGGACAAAAGCGAAAATGATTTCACCCAGAGTCCGTGAACACTGTGCCATTGAGGCTGCTTCTGTTGGGACATTGCTGCCTGAGTAGCACCCCAGGACCTGGTACACACCTGCTATTCTTGCTTCTGTGTTCTTTCCAAAACTTTAAATATTGCTATCACCACTGTTATTGCCTGGCTGCTACTACTGCTGATGCTGCCACTGTTACAGATGCAAGCAGAAACCATTCTCCTTCTCCTTTCCCCCAGCCTTTCATATCCTGCATCCCATTGGATGCCAGCTCGTGAGGAATTCTGCAAAATGTATTTTGCAGTCTTCCCACTACTGTGGTAAAGAGAAGGATATAGAAGGGTAGGCGTGAAGCTGAGTGATAATGGACACCACATACAGCCAATGTTTGCCTAATACCACTAAAGTTTGGAATTTTGTTAGAAAAGACAAAATAAAAGATAATTAACTAGCTCTATAGATGGTATAAAAGAATGAGGTATAAATTTTGGGACAATAACTTAAGACTTAGGAACGATGAAAAAAATGTATATCATCAATTTTGGACAAAGAAATTGTCTTCCCAATGACTAGCTAGACTTTTCAAAGAGAATTAAAACTGACTACAAAAAAAGTACAAACACTCATCATATAATTACTATAGAAAATATAATTTTGACTAATGATGAAGGTGCATACTATTTCATAGATGAAACATTGGTACAACAATGGGACACAATGCTTAAGACATTGGTATGTCTACATTCCAGTGCTTAGAACATGGGTCATAAAGTGTTTTTATAGAATAGTAGGGTAGATATGACCTCATGGGCATTACCAAGTGAGAAAAAGGGACCCATGATTTGAATCCAAGATGAGATTAAACCCTAATTCAAAGAATCCAGTCTGCTAGAACAAGAGGCAGAGTATCACTGTATATTACAGAGATAAGTACTTCCCAGGAAAACCATGAACCCAAGAGGAAATTATCTGCTCATATCCTTCTGCTTCTGCTTCTTCTCCAGGATCCTTTTAGCTGCAGGGCTAATTTTGCCAGGGGATAACTCTGCCAGGCACAGATGTCCTCCCTTGGCTACCCCAAGCCCTCAGAGGGCATCAGTGAACCATAATAAAGTGAAAGAAGTATCCTTCCCCCCACTCGGTGCTGCTGTTTATCACTTGGACTCCTGAGTGTTTCCATTCAGAGCTTTCACAGTCTTTGCTGGACTTTCTTTCACAAAGAGCTGTGTAGTCCATTGGGTGCAATCCTGTTTGGTGTGGTTTTTCATGGAGGCTGATTATTCCTCTGTTATCTTTTGTTTTTTTCATGCTATCTCTTCACAGAAAACTCCTATTTCTCCAAGATCCCCAAACCAAAGCTCTCATACATACCGACCACTTTAGGGTCACTGGTCTCAAGAGCAAGAAAACTAAGAATCCCGGTTTGAGCTGTAAGAGCCACTTTCAGTGAGTGAAAACTACTTTGGAAACTTAGAAGCAGTGAATAGCAGCAAAGGAAAAGCTGGGTATGGTCATATATGTGCCAAGGACTTTGGGAAAACAGATTCATAAAGTTCAGAAAATAATCTAAAATGGAATAGAACTCAAGGAAATACCCAGAGATTTAACTTTGACTCTATAATCCCAAATAAATCTATGGAATAAAAAGGTAAGAGGTCAAAAGGAACTAGAATAGGTGCCCTGGGTACTTGTAGACAATTCTAGACTCAAGGGCATGTTATTTTAAAAAATTCTAAGAATTTACAAAAATGTCTTTTTCACTGGGGATTAGCGCTGGTCCTCTGAAAACAGATCCTATGGCATAGCTATTAAATAGCAGAGCCAGGACTCAAACCCATGGTTACCTGAAGTCTATGATTTCTCCCCTTGGACTCCGGAACTAAAAGGGAATTCAAGCAACGTATATGTTGCTGTAATAGAAAATTATTCCTCTTATCCAGCCATTACCCACAGACAAAATTCATGCATCTTGATTCTTTCTGTCCTTGGGGTATATTTCATTTCCATCTTGAATACTACTTGGTTGAACAAGGGGAGGCTTTAGTTTCACAAAGACTTATGGTCATAATTCTGGAGCAGGATATTAGTCTTATTATACTACATCATTGACCTTCTAATAAGGCTCCTGGAAAGGCTTCATGGAAATAGGCATCTAGCTGGCCAGTCCCATCAGCCCTCAAACCTGCCCAGTCATTTCCCAGTTCACAGAAGATGTGGGTGTAAAGCTTAGGTCCTTACCCAGGAAAACACTCTTTGCATGTATTCTGATTTTTTAAAAAGTGGACTGAATAAAAATACTATCTATCACTTGACAGTGAATTAGTAGAGCAACTTTCATTGAGATATAATTAACATATAATATTAGTTTCAGGTGTACAACATAATGAGTCTGTATGTATTGCAAAATAATCACTACAATAAGTCTAGTTAATATCCATCTCTATAAACATTTAGAAGATCAATACTGACAGCTGTGTTTTGAACAGTCATTTCCTTTTTTGTTGTTAGTAGGGATAGGATTCTGAGACTTTTAGATGTTGTAGACCTGGTATTTCTGCAATTAACAAGGTGCCTTATGAAATCCTCATGGACAGATAAGTACAATTTGAAACTTGTTAAAAAGTAATACTAGAGGGGGCAATTAAAGGGTCAGTGACAACCTAGATAGGGTTTTGGTGACATGCCCTGATCTCTTCCACAGTTTTATCAAGGTCTTGAATGAAGACATAGTAGGCAATCTTACTAAGTTTTCAGATGACAAAGATCTAGTTTCCAAATGACAGAAATCTATTCAACAGGTGGGATAGAAAACATAGTGGATGGCAGAATCAGGACACAGAAAGATCTTGACAAGTTAAAGTGATGGATTGAATCTAATAGGATAAAATGTAATAACAACAAAAATTATATTCTGCATCAGCGTTTGGTTTCTAGTTGGAAAAACACAGAAATAGAATTTGGAGTTTAGTAGCAGTTTAGGCATAGGGAAGTAAATGCAGAATGAGGCTGCTAGAGGGATTCATGAGTGTGTAGGCTACATCAACAGAAGTATAGTTTCTAAAATAAGGGAGAAATTGGGATTGCCCTGGTGCGCTTTGTGCTGCAGCGTTGTGTCCACACAAGGGACATAGGCAAGGTGGAGTGTGTGGCTAAAACAGAGGTGCTGTGTCATAGGATGAGCTGGCACATGCATAAGAGCTATTGAATCCGGAAAAGGTCTATGGCAGAAGGGGGTGGGGTGGGCATAAAGCCTCACAAAATATTTGAAGGGCTCATGTGTTAAAAAAAATTTCTGGACAGCCATCCCCCCCTCTGCAGGAGACCCTCCAACACTAGCAGATTAAAAGTTAAAGAGAAGGGAGGGACCTTCAAGATGGCTGAAGAGTAAGACGTGGAGATCACCATCCTCCCCACAAACACA
>NW_021703785.1:51557688-51628452 GCF_005190385.1 Monodon monoceros | reverse complement strand
CATCTACATGAGGAACAATTCCTGCAGAATACCTATTGAACTCTGGCAGAAGACCTCAGACTTCCCAAAAGTCAAGAAACTCCCCACATACCTGGGTAGGGCAAAAGAAAAAACAAAAAACAGAGACAAAAGAATAGGGACAGGACCTCCACCTCTGGGAAGGAGCTGTGAAGGAGGAAAGGTTTCCACACACTAGGAAGGCCCTTCACTGGCTGAGATAGGGGGTGGGCAGGAGGGAAGCTTCAGAGCCACGGAGGAGAGCGCAGCAACAGGGGTGCAGAGGGCAAAGCAGAGAGATTCCCGCACAGAGGATTGGTGCCGACCAGCACTCACCGGCCCGAGTGGCTTGTCTGCTCACCCGCCAGGACGGGTGGGGGCTGGGAGCTAAGACTCGGGCTTCTGAGGTCGGATCCCAGGGAGAGGACTGGGGTTGGCGGTGTCAACACAGCCTGAAGGGGGCTAGTGCACCACAGCTAGCCGGGAGGGAGTCCGAGAAAAAGAATGGAATTGCCTAGGAGGCAAGAGACCATTGTTTCAGGGTGTGCGAGGAGAGGGGATTCAGAGCACTGCCTAAACGAGCTCCAGAGATGGGCGCGAGCTGTGGCTATCAGCGCAGACACCAGAGATGGGCATGAGATGCTAAGGCTACTGCTGCAGCCACCAAGAAGCCTGTGTGCAAGCACAGGTCACTCTCCACACCTCTCCTCCCGGGAGCCTGTGCAGCCCGCCACTGCCAGGGTCCCGTGATCCAGGGACAACTTCCCCGGGAGAACGCACAGCATGCCTGAGGCTGTTGCAACATCACTCTGGCCTCTGCCGCTGCAGGCTTGCCCTGCATTCTGTACCCCTCCGTCCCCCCCGGCCTGAGTGAGCCAGAGCCCCCGAATCAGCTGCTACTTTAACCCTGTTCTGCCCGGGTGGGGAATAGATAACCTCAGGCGACCTACATGCAGAGGCGGGGCAAAACCCAAAGCTGAACCCCAGGACCTGTGCGAACAAAGAAGAGAAAGGGAAATCTCTCCCAGCAGCCTCAGGAGCAGCGGATTAAATCTCTACAATCCACTTGATGTACCCTGCATCTGTGGAATACCTGAACAGAAAATGAATCAGCCCAAAATTGAGGTGGTGGACTTTGGGAGCAACTTGGGGTTTGCTTTCTGCATCTAATTTGTTTTTGGTTTTATGTTTATCTTAGCTTAGTATTTAGAGCTTATCATCATTAGCAGATTTGTTTATTGATTTGGTTGCTCTTTTCCTTTTTAAAAAAAATATATTTTTCCTTTCTGTGAGTGTGTATGCATATGCTTCTTTGTGTGATTTTGTCTGTATAGCTTTGCTTTTACTATTTGTCCTACGGTTCTGTCTATTTTTAGTATACTTTTTAGTGCTTGTTCTCATTGGTGGATTTGTTTTTTGGTTTGGTTGCTCTCTTCTTTCTTTCTTTTTTTAATTTTATTTTTAATAATTAAAAAAAAATTTAATTTTAATAACTATTTTTTTTTCTTTCATTTTTTTCCTCCCTTTTCTTCTGAGCCGTGTGGCTGACAGGGTCTTGGTATTCCGGCCGAGTGTCAGGCCTGTGCCTCTGAGGTGGGAGAGCTGAGTTCAGGACATTGGTCCACCAGAGACTTTCCAGCCCCACGTAATATAAAACGGTGAAAGCTCTCCTAGAGATCTCCATCTCAATGCTAAAACCCAGCTCCACTCAATGACCAGCAAGCTACAGTGCTGGACATCCTAAGCCAAACAACTAGCAAGACAGGAACACAACCCCACCCATTAGCAGAGAGGCTGCCTAAAATAATAAGGTCACAGACACCCCAAAACACACCACCGGGCATGGTCCTGCCCACCAGAAAGATGAGATCCAGCCTCATCCACCAAAACACAGGCACCAGTCCTCTCCAACAGGAAGCCTACACAACCCACTGAACCAACCATAGCCACTGGGGGAAGACACCAAAAACAAAGGAAACTATGAACCTGCAGCCTGTGAAAAGGAGACCCCAAACACAGTAAGTTAAGCAAAATGAGAAGACAGAGAAACGCACAACAAATGAAGGAGCAAGGTAAAAACCCACCAGACAAAACAAATGAAGAGGAAATAGGCAGTCTACCTGAAAAAGAATTCAGAGTAATGATAGTAAAGATATCCAAAATCTTGGAAATAGAATGGAGAAAATATAAGAAACTTTTAACAGTGACCTAGAAGAACTAAAGAGCAAACAAACAATGAGGAACAACACAATATATGAAATTAAAAATTCTCTAGAAGGATTCAATAGAATAACTGAAGCAGAAGAACAGGTAAGTGACCGGGAAGATAAAATAGTGGAAATAACTACCACAGAGCAGAATAAAGAAAGAAGAATGAAAAGAATTGAGGACAGTCTCAGAGACCTCTGGGACAACATTAAATGCACCAACCTTCGAATTATAGGGGTCCCAGAAGAAGAAGAGAAAAAGAAAGGGACTGAGAAAATATTTGCAGAGATTATAGTTGAAAATTTCCCTAATATGGGAAAGGAAATAATCAACTCCAGGAAGCACAGAGATTCCCATACAGGGTAAATCCAAGGAGAATCATGCCAAGACACATATTAATCAAACTATCAAAAATTAAATACAAAGAAAGAATATTAAAAGCAGCAAGGGAAAAACAACAAATAACATACAAGGGAATGCCCATAGGGTTAACAGCTGATCTTTCAGCAGAAACTCTGCAAGCCAGAAGGGACTGGCAGGACGTATTTAAAGTGATGAAAGGGAAAAACCTACAACCAAGATTACTCTACCCAGCAAGGATCTCATTCAGATTCGATGGAGAAATCAAAACCTTTACAGACAAGCAAAAGCTAAGGGAATTAAGTACCACCAAACCAGCTTTACAACAAATGCTAAAGGAACTTCTCTAGGCAGGAAACACAAGAGAAGGGAAAGACCTACAATAACAAACCCAAAACAATTAAGAAAATGGTAATAGGAATATACATATCGATAACTGCCTTAAATGTAAATGGATTAAATGCTCCAACCAAAAGACACAGACTGCCTGAATGGATACAAAAAAAGACCTGTATATATGCTGTCTACAAGAGACCCACTTCAGACCTAGGGACACATAAGACTGAAAGTGAGGGGATGGAAAAAGATATTCCATGCAAATGGAAATCAAAAGAAAGCTGGAGTAGCAATTCTCATATCAGACAAAATAGACTTTAAAATAAAGACTATTACAAGAGACAAAGAAGGACACTACATAATGATCAAGGGATCAATCCAAGAAGAAGATATAACAATTGTAAATATTTATGCACCCAACATAGGAGCACCTCAATACATAAGGCAAATGCTAACGGCCATAGAAGGGGAAATCAACAGTAACGCAATCATAGTAGGGGACTTTATCACCCCGCTTTCACCAATGGACAGATCATCCAAAATGAAAATAAATAAGAAAACACAAGCTTCAAATGATACATTAAACAAGATGGACTTAATTGATATTTATAGGACATTCCATCCAAAAACAACAGAATACACTTTCTTCTCAAGTGCTCATGGATCATTCTCCAGGATAGATCATATCTTGGGTCACAGATCAAGCCTTGGTAAATTTAAGAAGATTGAAATCATATCAAGTATCTTTTTGAACCACAACACTGTGAAACTAGATATCAGTTAAAGGAAAAAGTCTGTAAAAAATACAAACACATGGAGGCTAAACAATACATTACTAAATAACCAAGAGATCACTGAATAAATCAAAGAGGAAATCAAAAAATAAGTAGAAATAAATGACAATGAAAACATGATGACCCAAAACCTATGGGATGCAGCAAAAGCAGTTCTAAGAGGGAAGTTTGTAGCAATACAGTTCTACCTCAAGAAACAAGAAACATCTCAAATAAACAACCTAACCTTACACCTAAAGCAATTAGAGAAAGGAAAACAAAAGAAAACCCCAAAGTTAGTAGAAGGAAAGAAATCATAAAGATCAGAACAGAAATGAAGGAAACAATAGCAAAGATCAATAAAACTAAAAGCTGGCTCTTTGAGAAGATAAACAAAATTGATAAACCATTAGCCAGACTCACCAAGAAAAAAGGGAGAAGACGCAAATCAATAGAATTAGAAATGAAAAAGGAGAACAACTGACACTGAAGAAATACAAAGGACCATGAGAGATTACTACAAGCAACTCTATGCCAATAAAATGGACAACCTGGAAGAAATGGACAAATTCTTAGAAAAGCACAACCTTCTGAGACTGAACCAGGAAGAAATAGAAATTATAAACAGACCAATCACAAGCACTGAAATTGAAACTGTGATTAAAAATCTTCCAAGAAACAAAAGCCCAGGACCAGATGGCTTCACAGGTGAATTCTATGAAACATTTAGAGAAGAGCTAACATCTATCTTAAATTCTTCCAAAATATAGCAGAGGGAGGAACACTCCCAAGCTCATTCTACGAGGCCACCATCACCCTGATACCAAAGCCAGACAAACATGTCACAAAGAAAGAAAACTATAGGCCAATATCACTGATGAACATAGATGTATAGATGTAAAAATACTCAACAAAATACTAGCAAAAAGAATGCGAGGTTCCTTAAAAAACTAAAAATATCACTACCATATGACCCAGCAGTCTCACTACTGGGCATATACCCTGAGAAAACCATAATTCAAAAAGAGTCATGTACCACAAGGTTCGTTGCGGCACTATTTACAATAGCCAGGATATGGAAGCAACCTAAGTCTCCATCAACAGATGAATGGATAAAGAAGGTGTGGCCCATATATACAATGGAATATTACTCAGCCATAAAAAGAAATGAAATTGAGTTATTTGTAGTGAGGTGGATGGACCTAGAGACTGTCATACAGAGTGAAGTAAGTCAGAAAGAGAAAAACAAATACCGTATGCTAACATATATATATGAAATCTAAAAAAAAAATGGTCCTGAAGAACATAGGGGCAGGGCAGGAATAAAGATGCAAACATACAGAATGGACTTGAGGACACAGGGAGGGGGAAGGGTAAGCTGGGACGAAGTGAGAGAGTGGCGTGGACATACATACAGTACCAAATGGAAAATAAATAGCTAATAGGGAGCAGCCATATAGCACAGGGAGATCAGCTTGGTGCTTTGTGTCCGCCTAGAGGGGAAGGATAGGGAGGGTGGGAGGGAGAGGTAAGAGGGAGGGGATATGGGGATATATGTATATATATAGATGATTCATTTTGTTATACAGCAGCAACTAACACAACATTGTAAAGCAATTATACTCCAATAAAGATGTTAAATTTTTTTCTGGTTTTATTGAGATACAATTGACATACATCACTGTAAAAATGTAAGGTTTAGGGCTTCCCTGGTGGCACAGTGGTTGAGTCTGCCTGCCGATGCAGGGGACACAGGTTCGTGCCCCGGTCTGGGAGGATCCCACATGCCGTGGAGCGGCTAGGCCCGTGAGCCATGGCCGCTGGGCCTGTGTGTCCGGAGCCTGTGCTCCGCAATGGGAGAGGCCACAGTGGTGAGAGGCCCTTGTACCGCAAAAATAAATAAATAAATAAAAAATAAAAAATGTAAGGTTTACAGTATAATGGTTTGACTTACATGTTTTGTGAAATGGTTCTGCAGTAAGTTTAGTTAGCATCCATCATCTCACATAAATACAATAAAAAAAGAAAGCAAGAAAATGTTTTTTCTTGTGATGAGATCTTTTAGGATTTACTCTCTTAGCAACTTTCATATATGACAAATAGCAGTGTTAACAGTAGTCATCATGCTGTACATTACATCCCTAATACTTCTTTATCTTGTAACGGGAAGTTTGTACCTTTGAACCACCTTTCTCCAATCCCCCTATCCCTGCCCCCAGCCTCTGGTAACCACAAATCTGACTCTTTTTCTATGCATTTGGTTGGGATTTTTTGGTTACTGTGTTTTTGTTTTGGTTGGTTTTCAGAGTCCACAGATAAGTGAGGTCGTACAGTATTTGTCTTTCTCTGTCTGACTTATTTAATTAAACATAATATCCTCGAGGTCCATTCATGGTGTCTCAAATGGCAAGATTTCCTTGTTTGTTTTTTTTATGGCTGAATAATATTCCTGTGCATACATATATATACCACAACTTCTTTATCCATTCATCTGTCAGTGGACACTTAGGTTGTTTTCGTGTCTTGACTGTTGTACATAATGCTGCAGTGAACATGGGGTGCAGATAGCTTTTCAAGTTAGTGTTTTCATTTTGTTTGGGTAAATACCTAGGAGTGGAATTGCTGGATTATATAGTAGCTCTATTTTTAATTTTTGAGGATCCCCCATACTGTTTTCCATAGTGGCTGGTAAGGAGACAGAGGAACATGAGAGACCTTGGAAGATGGCCAAATCAAAAATTAACTTCTACTACCCATGGAATATTTCACTGTGGACAGTAGGTGCACACTGAAAGTGAAGGAAGATTCTCTGAGAGAAATTAAGCTTTGTACCCATCCGTGTGGTTACAGGGAATATAGTTCCCTAGGGGACATCCTAAATGCTCGGGTATCCGATGAATTAGCTGGTAATGCTGACTGTATCAGCCACTGAACTCACAAACAGCAACGTAATACATGACATCTATTCACAAACCAGAAATAATTCTGTGAATTGTCAAATATGTTAGCTTATGTTATAAAAACTAGAAATCTTAGCGTTAAGTATCACTTAGGATACATTTCAGCTGTAGATAACAGAGATGCCCAGCAAATCTTGGTATAAACAAACAGGGATTTATTCTTGTCACTTTGCAAGAAGTGAAGCAAGATGGTTGGTGGTATTGGTTCAGGAATTCTGGGCTGGCATCTCCAATTCTCTTGGTCTTCTCTTCGTTGTCATAACCTGGCTATGTCAATATGTGACAATCAGTCAAAGTACAAATGTGGCACTGAGGAGAAAGTTTATCTTCCCACAACTTTCTCTTATCAGAGACAAAAGCTATTTCTCAGAAGCTTCTCTGCTAATCTTGCCTAATATCACTAAGGCAGGTGTTATCAGTCAGTTGTTTTGATTATTGCTGAACAAACAACCACAGCATCATCTCGGGGACACACAATAACACACATTTACTTCTCTCTCGTCAGCCAGGGCAGCTGTTCTATGGGTCTCTCCTTCTTATGAGACCTGGGCTACCCAGGGCATATCTCCTTATGGTAGAAGCTCCTGAGAGGCAAGCCTTGGCTTGGAATTGGCACATTCTTCCTTCTGCCATATTCTAAGTCCAAAATCAGTGCGGCAGGAAAGGATACTTTTCTCAAGGAGGTCATGGGGAAGGAATGAATATTTGCTGAAAGGTAATGTAATCTGCCACAAAAAGTCTGGATTTAGGCCAGCTCCTAGACCAGGGGCTGGGTTGACCTTCCTGGAAGCCAAAGGATATTTATCCAATCTTAAATAAATACGGAGGGCTGCTATCCAGAAAGAAAAAATGTAAATGGCTTTTAGATAGGTTAGGAACAGTGTCAACTGTGTCTGCCACAAAGCAAGGGTTTGATCCCGAGGGAATTTTTATAGTTCTATCCGCACCTTAAACTATCAGAGTATTCAGAGGTAGTGTGTTTAAACAGATAATTGGCTTTTTCTGCTTCACACCTCCAGGGACAGGAAAGAAGATAAGGAAGGAAACTCATTTATTATGTGTCTAATATATGCCAAAAACAGTGCTAGGAATTTAAGATAGACTATTTTATTTATTCTTCATAATGCTTTGAGATAAATATTATTAAACTAGTTTATGGAAGAAAAAAACGAGGCTCTGAGAACTTGACAGTTTATATATATCATACAAGGTGGAGCCAGGATTTATGCCCAGGTTTGTCTGGCACTAAGGCTATAAAACCTTTCTGTTATACCGTGTTGTCTTTTCTACATTTTGTTCAATTTGTTTAGAGCTATTTCTAGAATATTCAATGTGGATTCTCATAGAGGAAACTGAATTATCCTCAAACAATATAATTCTTTATATGTGTGAAATCAATAATTCTGTCCTCTAAGTCATTGCCTCTCCAGGTTAAAAAATAGTTCCTTCAATAATTCCTCTTATATATGTGTAAGCCCTGTAATAGTCCCATTTTTCAGAAGGTCCCTAGGCAGTCAGATGTAGAAGAAAAACTCTTAACCAAAACAATCATGACTCATGGCTGGCTGGCTAATCACAGAAAAGCAATCGAAATAAAAAATCATCTAAAAACGATACTTACATGTCTTAAACATATATATTCTTAAATTTAAAATATGTAAGTCCATTTTCTAACTTTTTGAGGTAGGGTAAAGCCTTTTATTTTAATACAAGCAGAAATTCTTGGCGGGGGCACTAAAACTCTTATGTTTATTTTAAGGAGTACTTGGAACTGTGCAAAGAGGACTCTTCAATTTTCACAATGACTGGGGGCCACCATAGCATTTAGTGGGTGTGGACCAGAGGTGCTGAATGTCTCAATGCTGCACAGTCCTGCAAAAGAAAACAGCTCACCTAAGATGTCAGTAAGACTCCTATTGAGAAGATTTGGGTCATTTAGCTGATGGAATTTCATGTTAACTCAAATAAAACAAGCTCCTAATGAATTATCTATGACTTCCAATCTTGTTTCTTTAAAATTGAGGGACCTCTTGGAAGACACTTGTGAAGCAAATGGGATACAGAATCCTCCTAGCTTTTTCTTTTTAATTTATTTATTATTTTGTATTTATTTTTGGTTGCATTGGGTCTTCGTTGCTGCGCGCAGGCTTTCTCTAGTTGCGGTGAGTGGGGGCGACTCTTCGTTGCAGTGTGTAAGCTTCTCATTGCAGTGGCTTCTCTTGCTGCAGAGCGTGGGCTCTAGGCACGCGGGCTTCAGTAGTTGTGGCACACAGGCTCAGTAGTTGTGGCTTGCGGGCTCTAGAGCACAGGCTCAGTAGTTGTGGCACACGGGCTCTGCAGCATGTGGGATCTTCCCAGACCAGGGCTCGAACCCGTGTCTCTTGCATTGGCAGGCGGATTCTTAACCACTGCACCACCAGGGAAGTCCTCGTCCTAGCTTTTAATTATTTTTTTCCTCTTACCTTTTGCAACTGTCTTACTCATATCTAACCGGGCAGCACATTTTTTTCATTACTCTTTTTTTATTGCTTTCTAAGCATTCAACTTAGTTTTTGTAGAAACTACTCTCGTAATCAGTCTATGTAATATTTAATAAAAGCATACAATTGCAATTAACACATGCAGTACCATCAGTGGGTTTGGGAAGTATGCAGTAGACCTGAGAGCATCATTAGTTAACCAGGAGATTCCACAAAAATAAAATTGGTTCAGAGAACTTCCATTAAAATGTTTCCTGGAATTGCTAACAAAGGCCTAAGGAAAGTCCCTTGCAGCCCAAATCGCAGATATAATAGACTGAAATCTACTTTATGGTTAAATGTCCACTCAGGTCTGTTGCTTATTTTCCTTCTTTCTCACTCTAGCAGGTTCTTCTGCTTTTCTACCCTTTGTTTTGGTCTTTTAACCCTTTATCAGTTATGCAATATGTAACCCAAAGAAGAGTAACTTAATGAAATACAGATTTATTATTATTTTTTGAAGGTAATGATAAAGAGATTTCCCTCCTTGTTTATCTAACCCCTCATATTGCTGCATGTGGATCTAATGATCCAGTTCCCTCCGAACAGCTCAGCTTGGTGAAGCTGACTTAGCAACTGTTTATGATGTTGCCTTTTATAGTTGTCCCTCTGTCTTTTCCCCAGCACTCTATCCTTAACTGTCGGCACAGTCATCAAAACTGTGGCCTCTCACTCCATCTAATGTTGGAGGTTGCACCTACTGGGCGTAATCCTCAGCCCTTCCAAAACCCACATGTGATATTACCTTCTCTACTTTGGTGGTTTGTCCACAGTTGTGATTTGGGCTCTCTAGTTACTTTGAGATCAGGTTAAAAACAGTCAAGTCCAGAGATTAGAATCTCTGAATCTTGAATCAGAAAAACGTGTGTTTGCAGAATGGTTCCACAGTATTCTACCTGTGTAACTTTGGGCAGGTTCCCTAACCTTTCAAAGTTTTAGCCTCCTTATTTGTTAAAAGGTTATTTCAATAGATTCTATATACTAGGGTTGTTCTGAGCATTAAATGAGGTAAAGAAGCTTGAGATACAGCAAGTGTCCAATCCATGATCAACTTGCATAGTGCTTATCTGTCAAGCATGAGTCTAAGAACTTTACATATATCATCCTGTTTAATCCTCACATCAACCCCATGAGCTAAGTGCTGTTAGTCCCATTGAACAGATTAGAAATCTGAGGCACAAAGAGATTTAGCAGCTCAGAGGTATGTATTTATTAAGTAGTAGTCCCAGGATTTAAACCCAGCCTGGCCGACTCCAGAGTTTGCCCCGTTGGCTGCTATGCTATGCTGACTCTTCATGGGTAGCTCTGACTATGGGTGTTACTGCCCATACCTGCATAACACTGAGAGACTGGAACCTGAAAAAAGACTGAGGTTCCTGTTTGTGCGTGAAGTCATTCTTCCTGCTCTCTTTTACCACCAACGTGTGCTCTCCTTTCTCCTTTCCTGTGCAGAAGATAAATTCCAAACCTCTTCCCTCTGCCCTGCTCCTCACTAGGAGCTTCCTTTGTCACTCCATGCCTCTAATTTAGCTTTAGCACCTGACAAAGTATAAACTGACACCTTTCTAGGTTATGGCTAATTAAAGGAAGGCTCCATTTGGTTTCTAAATTCCTCCAAACTCTCATTGCGCTCTTCTGGACTACCTTGGTTTATCAGGAGCCTTCAAAACATTTCTTCCTGTACTAGATTCCACGTGAATGACCAGAGCAGATTCTGACAAGCCCAATTACTTCCAGTGACTCAGATGTTATACTCCTTTTTATACCTTCCTAGAGAGTGTTGGTTCCCTTGGAAGCCACGTATGGATTAACCATGTTGAATCATACTAAATTCACAGTCAACTAAACCATCAAAGATAATTCCCAAGGATGGTCACCTTCTTTCTGTAATGGTAAAATAGATATTTTGCTACTTTTTTTTTTTTGTGGTACGCGGGCCTCTCACTGTGTGGCCTCTCCTGTTGCGGAACACAGGCTCCGGACGCACAGGCTCAGCGGCCATGGCTCACGGGCCCAGCCACTCTGCGGCATGTGGGATCCTCCCGGACCAGGGCACGAACCCGTGTCCCCTGCATCAGCAGGCGGACTCTCAACCACTGCGCCACCAGGGAAGCCCAATATTTTGCTACTTTTAACCCTGCTAAATTTTCGTACTAATTTTACACTTGCTTTCAGCCCTGTCAAAATAATTTTGATTATGGATTATATTATCTTTTATATTTGGTACTTCCAAATGTTTGCACCATCTGACATTCTTATGCATGTGATATTCTTAGCAAAAATCTAGACTTTCATGGCAAACAATCAGCTCATGAGCATCTTAGAAAAGAAGATGGGCGAAGGGGGTCAAAAGGTACAAACTTCTAGTTATAAAATAAATAAGCCATGTGATGTAATGTACAGCATGGTTAACTATAGTTAGTAATACTGTATTGCATATTCAAAAGTTGCTGAGGAAGAAAGACAATAAATAGCATAACCAGGTGAGTTATATCATATATGATAAGATAAGTGTAGTGGAAAAAATAAAGGAGAGCAGAGATTTAGAGTTCTGGGTTAGGGTGTGAGTTGCAGTTTTAAATAGAGTGGCCAAGAAAACTCAGTGAACCAATATCCCTTGAGCAAAGACTTGAAAGAGGTGAGTAGTGTGCTAACCTTTTGTGGTTCATATTAATTCCATGTCTCTTCTCTCCTTTTTTAGACATAGGTTCTTATGTTCTGAATCAATTATAGAAAAAAGAGTGTCACATTTTACCCCTCCAATTTCCATTAACACCTCCCCTTTTTCTTTTAGAAAATCAGGGACTAAAGATCTACAGACTAAAACTGTGTCCAGTTCTTAATTTCAGCTGTCAAGTAATCCTGTCTTGCCACATAGTAGGCACTTAACAAATATTTATTAAAGGAATCAGTAACAAAGGCCACTAACTCATAATAGAAGGTGGTAATTAATAACTGATTTTGAAGCCTCCAGGAATATAGTCTCTTGAGTGGGATTGCAAGCAGCCTGGAGGAACAGCAGGTGGAGGATCTGTAGTTTGCGGCTGGCGCCCTCCCTATGCTATGCCTTCAGAAACACCTTTGGTTAGGTAGGCACAGAAGTTCACTCCAGTAGCTGCTCCTGAACTTGGGAACTATACATTCAGACACTGATTCTGTGAGAGCAGGAAGTGGGAAAATCACCCATGAGGTATTTTTCCATTTAGCTTTTAATCATCCAAGTGAGCTTTGCTGCCAGTCACCACAAAACAAACAGTGAGCAGTTTTTCCCAGGGTCCCACATCTCAGGAGGGCTGAATGCAAAAGGCCCTTGCCAAGTGCCTTCAGTGAGTGTGCTTTTCATAAGGAAAGAAAACCGGAATTCACAAACCATGAAATTCTGACGTACCGTGCAGGAAACCTTCTGGGACACAACTTTTTTTCCGTGGTTCGAAATATGCAAACTGTGGAAATCAAATGCATTCTATATTCTGTGAACGTAGATAATGAGCAAAAGAAACTTTAGAAAACGGGTGACTGTATAATTTATTGTCCCAACTGGGAAACTCTTAAGAGTGAAAAGGTTTCTCTGAATCATCACACTGGGAAAACAGGCACAAACCAATACTTTCTCAGGTAAATCAGAATATATGGTGACCCTCTATGGAAGAAAAGTATTGTGAAAAAAAGTGTACAGAGAAGTACAGGTAAAATTTAATATTTCCCCCGGACTGCCTATTTTACATACGTTTGATGCTGCTGTCCTTAACCATGGAATCACCAAATCATATAATTTTTTGTGGAGCACAGGCTCCGGACGCGCAGGCTCAGCGGCCATGGCTCACGGGCCCAGCTGCTCCGCGGCATGTGGGATCTTCCTGGACTGGGGCACGAACCCGTGTCCCCTGCATCGGCAGGCGGACTCTCAACCACTGCGCCACCAGGGAAGCCCCAAATCATAGAATTTTAAGGCTCAGATTGGGTTTACGGATCATCTATGCCCTTCTACTTAAAAGACCAGCAGCATCAGCAGCATCTGGAAGCTGGTTAGAAATGCAGACTCTCAGGCCATACTCCAGACCTACTGAATCAGAGTCTGTGTTTTAAAAAGATCCCTGGGAGATTCGTATGTGTATTAAAGTTTGAGAAGCACCAATTTAAGCCACTTAACAAATAAAGAAATTGAGGCTCAGGGAGATTAAAAAGCTTGAGCAAAATCCGCTTGTTATATTAAGAGCATCCTCTCCTATCTCCTCCCAGGCTAGTTTCCCTTCCAGTATGCATTGGTTCTTTCTTGTCTATCAAGCGTAAAGAGCACCAAGGCTGGCAGAACAGACCTGAATTCTATTCCTGCTTCCACCTCAAATTCAGAGACGTCACCGCATCCAGTTTCCTCATCAGTAAAATAAGGAAATTTGACTAAGTTGCCCCTCAAGTTCTAAAGTTCCATAATTCTATGAGTTGTGGAGCATCTGAGAAGGCTGAAACTTAAATGGGAAGAGTTGCAAAAACATGGTGTAGGACAAGTGTTCTCAGTGACTGCTTTTCATCCGGAAGACATGTTGTTTGTGACAATGAATAGGAAGGGTGTCCTGGGAGGTTCAGTGGCACAAACAACTGTCTGACGGCAGGAAGGAGTACTTGGGGACAATGGAGAGAGCTGGTATGGGATGTCTAAGACAAGGAAAAAGAATATAAGGCAGCTTTAAGCATGTTCTTCATAAATTTAGACCATGGCATACAAAACAGCCCCTAAGGTAATGAAAGTTTTCCTCAGTTGGAGGTAGTTTATATATTCACTGCCTCTGAGACTTTCCCTTCTCAACCATGGTTAGCTACGGCTGTGGACAGTGTGATGGTTAATTTTTAACTTGGCTGAGCTCCGGTGCCCCATTGTTTGGTCAAACACTAGTCTAGATGTTGCTATGAGAGTATTTTTCAGAAGTGATTAACATTTACAATCAGTAGACTTTAAGGAAAGCAATGAGAAGTCTGCACATCACAACAAAGAGTAGCCCCTGCCCACCACAACTAGACAAAGCCCGCGAGCAGCAATGAAGACCCAACGCAGCCAGAAAAAAAAAAAGAACATAGACTTTGTTTCAAGAATGTCTGGGGTCTGATCCCAGCTCTGCCGTTTGGTATCTGTGTGACCTTGGGAAAATTCCTTAAACTTTCTTAATCTCAGTTTATCTATATGAGGAATTGGCATAGAAATGTGCCTGCCTCAAAGGGTGAATGGGGAGGTTAAGTGAATTAATATGAGTAAAATTACTCAGAATCGTGCCTGGTATCCAGTGAGCACAATAGAAGTGTTAGCTGTAATCACTTTTATTATCTCCCATGCAACTGTGCTAACTGCTGGATACAAAAAAAGTAAGATAAAATGGCAGCCTTTGAGGCGATCAGTCAGACAAAATAATTAAACACAATGTGGCGAACGTGCGAAAGACATATGTAAAGTGCTTGGCAACACAGGAGGCAGCTAATTATCGAAACCAAGTAGCCCATGAAGGCTTTAGGGAGGAAGTAAAATTTAAGCTAAATCTTGAAAAATGAGTAGGAGTTCACAGGGCAGAGAAGTGGGAAGGGCATTCTGGTGGAGGAGGCAACATATACAAAAGCATAAAGTCATGGTTTAGGAAATGATGAATTCTGTTTTGAACCCGAGGAACGTCTAAGAAGAAATACTCAAGAACGGCAAGAGGGTCTAGAGTTCATGAGGAGGAAAAGGCTGGAGGAATAAATCTGGGAAGTCATAGAGTCAGCAAACTTGTCACAGCAGTTCTGAGCTGTGTTCAAGAAAGAGCATATGGGTGAGAGAATACGGGGTCACGGAGGACCACAGTGTGTAAGGAGGGGTGATGGCTGACATACTTGAAACCAAATCAGTCAGAGAGGTAGCAAGGAACTCCGGAAGAGAATGGTATTGTGAAAGCCAAGAAAGGAGAGCATTCCAAGAATGAAGGCATGCTAATCTTTTTGCTGTCACTATGGATTTGCCTTTTGTGTAAATGGAATCATTAAAATATGTGGTCCTTTGTGTCTCACTTCTTTCACTTAGCATAACGTTTTCAAGGTTCATCTGTGTTGTAGGGTGTTATTGGTGCTTTGTTCTTTTTTAATTTCATGGCAGAATAATTTTCTATTCTGTGGATATTACACATTTTGTTTATCCATTTGTCAGTTGATGGTCATTAGTGTTGTTTCCAGTTTTTGGCTCTTATGAACAATGCTGCTGTGAATATTCATGTATGAGTTTCTGTGTGAACATATGTTTTTAATTCTCTTGGGTCTAACAATTGGAGATTAGCTAGATAATATAACACAATACTACATAACCATCAAAAAGAGTGATATAGTTATATATGCTCACATGGACAGAATCATTAAATGAAAATACAAGGTACAGTACAATGTGTATTGAATAAACGCTTTTTTGTAATTAAATACATTGATAAATATGAAAACAAAGAATTAAGGAATACTGGGAAGAAAATAATTGTTTCAAGTCTTTCCTTCTCCCCCTATACAAGCTCCAGTATGTAGATGCCTTTAGAACATGCAAAAGGGGATATACCAGTGTGCTTGTATTTAAAAAAAAAACAGTCAAAAAAAGCCTCATCAATAGCACAACTTAAAGGTAATCTTATTACACCTCTTTGTGAGTTTTCCATGAATGTGTAATTAAGATAATTGTCAGTAACTATGTGAATTTAGTCAAAGTGGAAGTAGGCTGTTCTAGAACTTGTGTTGGCACAATTAAAAAATAAAAAAGGAAAACATCTGTGAATGCTCTTGAAGAACTTCCAGTGCTTTCAGTCCTAGGATTCCACCCCCCAAAATTACCATAAATCTTAGTTTTGTCCCTGTAGAGCCGTCTATTAGCAGGGGAGCTTTCCTATTTACCTATTTTCCTTTGGTTTTATGGAAATCTTTCCCAAATGCTGCCCTAACCCGTGACATTGGTGTTGCCCCCTGGAACCTGGACTGGCCTGTCCTTCTCCATCACCAGTACAATGTGGCTGCCATGGAAGTGATGCTGTGCCGGTTCTGTGCCAAGTCCTTAAGATGGCCTGGCAGCGTCTGCTTTTGTGATCTCGGGAGCCCTAAACCACCGTGTGAGAAATCTGGCTACCCTGCTGAACCCAGCCCAGTTACCGAATCCTGAGCAAAACCGAAGGACTGTGTTTTAAACCACAACGTTTGGGGATGGCTTGCTATGCAGCAATAGAGAACCAAAAGCGGTAACTGGTTCTTTCTCCTGAGAGAGAGGTGTAAGAAATCCCAAAGGAATTTAAATAACCTTACCTCAAAAGGTTAAAAACTAATGTCTTCATATGTCCAATTAGCCCTTTTATAATCGACCCTTTCTTATCACAGGTAGAGACACTGAGACTGTTAAAAGCCAAGTGAAGCAATGAGCTTGAAGGAAATTTGTTTCCTTCAGTCCACACATTTTAATCAAAGCAGTGTCCCTTTCCATCAGAGTTGTAGATCTTTAAATTTTCTCTCCTTCTGCACTTTTCCTGTGTGTGCTTGCTGAGAAGTATACTCAAACCCACATTCATTCCCTAGAAAATTCCTTTCCCTGTCTCTCCAGCTTTAATACTCCCACAGAACCTACTCTCCTCAGTGGCTCCTCTTATTTTCTTTGTACCATCTGTGTCCCTGGGAGTACACTGGTTCTCAAATTGTGGACCCTGGGCCAGCAGCAACAGCATCACCTGTGAACTTATTAGTAATGCAGATTTCTGCCTCCACTTCAGCCCTACTGGAGCAGAAACTCTGGAGATGGGGCTTGCGATCTGTCTTAACAAGCCCTCCAGGTGATTTCTAATGTACACTAAAGTTTGAAAACCACCACCATGGAATACAGGTTGGCAAACTATTTCCATCGAGGGCCAGGTAAGAAATACTTTAGGCTTTGGGAGCCAGATGGCTTCTGTTGTAACTACTCAACTCCACCATTGTAGTATGAAAGCAGCCACAGTCAATATGTGAATGAATGAGTGCAGCTGAGTTTTAATAAAATGTTACTGATGGGTACTAATATTTGAATTTCATATAATTTCATGCATTACAAAATACTGTTATCCTTTGGTTTTTTTCACCCATTTAAGAACATAAAAATTATTCTTAGCTTGAGGGCTGCACACAAGCAGGCAGTGGGCTGAGTATGGTCCACAAGCTTTAGTTTGTGAACTCCTGCCTTAGGCCATCTCTGGTTTGCTCTTACTTAGGACACATTTGTTAAAGCATCCATCTTCAATTCAGCAGTCTTTTCTTTCTGCAGCCCCTGCATGGTCTCCCACACTCTCCAGGACATTGACCTTCCCTGAGGCCATGTCTTGAGGAAATGATTTGGGACATGGGGTCTCACTAAGAAGAGGTCTGTATGTGGTCTTTCAGCCAGGGCCTTCCTTCACCATCAGGAGAATGGACCCAGCCTCAGGTCAGCCTTGATGGGAGTGGATTCAAGCCCTCCACTCCACGACTGACCATCTAGTCTGCGGTGGGCACCCGCCCCCTGCGCCGCACCACCACAAGCCCCAAGTAAGCCAGAAGTGTGGAGAAGAGATGGCCTCTCCAGAGTCCTCCTAAGCAGGGATGCTCTTGGGCCAGGCCACATCCTTCCAGCCACTCCCCTCTGGAGCCTTTTCTGGGTCAGAGTGTTTCCCAGGGGGCCGGAACCAGGGTTGTTTGTTTAGTGCCATTCCCAAATCACACCTTCAGTTTGGTCCAGAGAAGGAGAAATATGTGTCTTGGCAGAGTTGGGAGAGAGAGAGAGCCCAGGGAACCCTGGGCTGGGAAGATAGCAAGCATTAGAGTCTTCCAATTTTAAAAGAAAAAAAAAAATAACATAGAGCCCTCCTGCTCTCTGGAATGCCCACACCATTCCTCTCTTCCCTTCCCTTCCCCTCCCCGGGGAGCAGAAGGCACAGACACCTTAGTGGTGGCTGGTTTTTATTTTCCCATGCTATACACAGGCACAAACCCTTGCAGCCATTAAACATCTTCCTCCATCTCCGCCCCTGCTCTGAGAATTGCAGCGCTTCCAGGCTCCGGAGGTAAATAGCAAGCAGATGGGACTCTTCTTTAGTACTATCAAAAGAAGCAAAACATTTCTGGGCTTCTTGTTTCTGGCAAAGCTGAGGATTTTATTGTTGTTGTCGTTGTCATTATTGAAGTAAAGCAGAAAGGAGTTACATAGCTGAACTTCCTCTCCTGCTTCAGAATCGGAACAGAATCTGTCTCCTGGAAAAGATCAGGAACAGAGTACAGGTTTCATTGTTTTCAAGCTTCTTCACATGGAGCTTGGAAATTGCCCTTCGGCACAGTTCAGGGTGCAACTCAGCCTGAGCAAAGGGGTGGGTTCCTAACCAGTGACTGTGTCACAGTGTCAGGGAGAAACACAGGGAGGGCTCGTAGCATGGTTGGGACAATTGTCATCATTAGCAGTTACCATGTTCAGGACACTTGACACAAGAGATAATGAAACAGGGGAACAGAGAGATAAGTGACTTGCTCAAGGTCACCCAGTTAAGTGGCCAAAATTGATTGCATTTGGAGATGTATTTGGCTCTGTGATATACCTGCCAGCACCAACCAGTAGGGCCCTTTTCCTAAGGCTGGCACTTAGGGTGCTACCTGTCACGTATTGTTCCAAGCACCTTCATAATTCACTCATTTAATCCTCATCATTATGTAGTAGACACTGTTACTATACAAATTTACATAAGAGGCAATTGAGATACAGAACAAATCATTCCTCATACACAGCTAGCAAGTAGTGTTACCAAATCAGGTCCGGCTGCTTGCCACTTGAAAATCAATGCTCAGAGACAGGGACGAATGCTGGCAGAAAGGGAAGGTGCTTAACGCCGGCAATCTGGGGAGATGGTGGACTCAGTGTCCCCAAAAGCCACCTCCGAAGGTCTTGCTCAGCCATGAAAGCTTTTAAAGGGAAACAGGGGAGTAACCTCAGTTGATCATTGAGTTAAGGGGTCAGAGTCATTGCCGTCCCCCTCTGTGTGCAGGCTTGTCGACTTGTGATTTTTCTTCAGAGGCTATCTTGTTCAAGTTTGTTCAGGAGATTACTGAAGGGGAAGCTAGGGAAGAGATCTGGTCATCAGTTAATTACTTATTCTTCATTTCTATTTCTTTGATCTATGGAAAGAACCAACAAGTTAGGCAAAGTATTGTGCGATCAGAAGATTTGAAAGGTGTGCTTGGGCTGAGACGAGTAGAGCATTGGGGTGCCTGGTTTAAGGTTAGTGTCAAGGCAAAGGGGTGCGTTCTGCAGAGACCTCTTCCCTGCCAGAAGCTACTTACAGTAGCTCAGGAATCTGAATCCAAACCCACTGGTTTTAGATCCTTATTCTCACCACCAACCAGGGCACCACACACTCTGCAATGACATGAAAGGTTAGAGTCCCAGCCCTGCCTCTTGGCTGTGTGATCTTTGGCAAGTTAACTCTCTGTACCTCAGTTTTCTTATTCGTAACATGGGTGTATTAGGGTTAATAGTGACAAATGAACTGTCCCTTAAAAAGCTTACTTGCCAGACAGGTAGCAGATACTTTAATAAATGGAGGCTGTTACTTATTATTATAGACCTAGAGTTCATCCAGGCTAAAGGAAGGGAAACACGGGCTTTTTAATCCTTTTTAGTAATTTTGTTTTCTTGCTAAAAAAATGCATGATGAAAAAATGCATGACATTACAAAACAAGGCAGTAAGAAAGAAGATAGTCTTGAAATTCTAGCAATAAAGGACTAACGCTATTAACATTTTGATATCTATTCTTTGGATCTTTTTTCTATGCATGTGTATACAGTTATTTTTAAAAAGTTGAGACTATATTGTGCATTACGTTGTAGACTAAATTGTGTATTATGAACATTTCTACATCATTAAATATTCTTCTACAATGTTTTAAAGAATATATGCGTTTTTCACTGTATGGTTATACTATAATTTTAAAAATCGATTCTCTATTGTTGCATATCCAGGTTGCTGTCCGTTTTTCCCTATTATATAAGTAAAGCTTAGATGAAAATTCTTGTTTTGACTGTAAGATCACAGCCTTTCATATCATTGGAGATTTAAGGATCACATTTGAGATCTGCGTTTTGTCCCTTTCCGGCCACATATTTACTGTGTAACCTTGAACAAGTAACTCACCCTTTTTTGAGTTTCAGTTTTCTCCTTGGTAAATGAGGATAACAGTAATAATAACTACCTCACAAAATGATTCTGAGATTAAACTGAGAGACTTAGCATAGACCCTCAATGTGTAACTGCCGGGTCAGATGATATGCATACTTTCAAGGCATAGGATAAAATTACTCTATTACCTTCCAGAAAGGTTGAGCTATTTATATCCTTGCCAACAGTACCCATTTCCTTGGAAACTTGGCATCATTAGGTATTAACATAAAAAGAACTTTGCAGACTTGATTGGCAAGAAAATATTTGTGTTGTTTTAATTTGCATTTCTGATCGTATAGATTTTTAAATAAATGTTTACCTATGTGAGTCACGTGGTACCACTGTCTGAGGAAAGAGAAAATGGAGGAGTGAACAGAAATGCTCCTAATGAAGGATGGCAAAAGTTATAAGATATGTAGGTAATGGGGACAGACAGGGCTTGGAGGAATAACACGTCATAAGCATATTAACTGTGCCTCCAGAGACCTGATCTCAGATGTGTAGGCAGCACTTTACATTGGGTTGTCTGGGGATTGAGGCAACCCAAATCCAATGCTTGGAAACGAAGTCTCATGTGGAGGAGGGAGAAGAAAGATGAAACTGCTCTTCACGGGCTGGTTTGCAGCACACCTCCAAACACTACTGAACCCTGTTCCTTGCGTGACGGGAGGATCATGCCTCTGCATCTGGTGCCCTCTGCTTCCCGATGTCACAGTCATGGGTTGGAGGAGGAGAAGGACAAGACTGTCATCAGTGGACGCAGTTCCTCTGAAAGCTGCGGGTGGGAAAGGGCAAACCAGCCTCTGTGCATTAAGGAGCATTAGCTTCATCTGGGAGTTAGTCCTCGGCTCCTCTTCGTGGCTTTATTCCAGCTTGGAGGAAATAAAGTAAGCAACAAATAGAAACGGGGATGAATTCAGCCTTCATGGTCCTATTTCACCAGGCTTCTAGGTTGTCATACACACCCACACACAAACAGTACTGGAAGTTATTTTCAATTTTGCCAAGTTCATCTACTGATTTATTTCTCGCCTGAGGTCTTCTGCAGTGTACTTGTTACCCCAACCTAAAACCAGGACTCATTTATTCACTCAGTCGTGCTTGACACTATGGATGCAGAGATACACAAGGTATGGTCTTGTCCTGAAGATGCTCTTAGTGACCTGGGGAAATCCCCACTCACTTGTGAATGTTTCCAGCTCAGTGCTTTGGAAATCTTTTAAGTACAACATTAAATTTTTTTTTTAATGTAATTGTTAGCAAGTACCAAGGATCTTCTAGTAGCTCACCCCATCTTGAAGGACAACAAGTATAAAGCTAGGGCAGGTACAGTCCCTGGTGGAAAAGAGACTTTCCTGCTCTGAGAGCCGCAAACCAGCCTGTGACCTTCCTCTGACATGTGTTGGCCACATTGAGTGCTTCTAGTGGCCACTTGTCAGACCCTCAAAGAACTGCCCCACCGTGTGCCCCACCACCTCTAAGACCTCTTCCAAGCCTGTTCTCTCTGCCCTGCTGGTGGGCAGGCCCCAATATTCTCACTGCCAGCCTTCTTTCTCAGTCTCCCAGGACACTCCAGCACTTTCTTAGCAGAGGAGGCCAGAGGATTCCCTTTAGATTGTAGATTCCCCCTTCCTTGCTTTTCTCCATTGTCCCCCAGGAAAATCTTGGGTCCCTTGTTTACCCAAGGATTCCCCTGACTATCCAGCCTCTCAGGTCATTGGCCTTCCTTGTCACATTTGTCTTGCTTCCTTGTTCACCTCCAATAGGTAATCTATCCCCACATCTTTCTGAGTCTACCTCCCAAATCTCTCTCAAGTCTGCTCGCCTCTGATCATCACCTCTGTCAAGCTAGCATCCTTGCTCTCCAAGACTCTTGAGACTTTTGGTCTCCGCATTTTCAGTGTTGTTCCACTTCAATATGTTCTCCCCACCAAGCCTGGGAGACCTTGATATACTTCAATGGCTTCCCATGTTGCTTTTAGGAAAGTCGCAATCTTTAACACGGCCTCTGTGTTCATCTTTAGCTGCATCTCTCACCCTTATTCTCTGTGTGTCTGCCACCTGGCCATCTGCCACCTGGCCATCTGCCACCTGGCCATGTCATCTTTCAGTTTCTCAGACCATCTCTGTTCCCTTCTGCCTTGGGGCCGCTGCATTTATGTTTCCTTCAATCTGGACCACTTTTCCCATTCCCCATTGAATTCCCCTGAATCCTTCAGATCTCCCCCCAAGAGTTACTTCCTCATAGATGTCCTTCCCCACTTCCCTGACCAGATCAGATCCCATACACGTTCTTACTTCTCCATGTAATTTTTCCTTCATAGGCTTTTTCACAATTCATAAATTTGTATTTGCATACTTATTTAATTTACATCTGTAGTCCATTAGACTCTAAAATTTGTGAAGGAAGAGACTATGGTTTTCTTACTATTATATTTCTAGCACACATTCTATATAGTAGATAATCAGTAACTTACTTATTAAAATGATTTAATAAGACCAGCAAGCTTTCTCAAGAAACCCTAAGATTTTTCCTCAGAAACAGACACATCCCCTCTGTGTGTGAATGTTCCTGGTTCTATAACATTGGGGAACTTTGGGCAATGGGATCAATGAAGCCATGGGGTTCCATGAATAGGGAGAAGGTTCTCAGAGTCTTTATCCTTTTATGTCAACTTCGTAGGTTATCATGCTAATATAGTGTGGGCATAGTGTAGGGTAATACAAGAAATGTGTTTAATTAGCTTATTCTTCCCTAACACCTCCTACCCTTGGCCTACTCATCACAAATTTATGCAGGGATCCTTTCAGCGTCACAGGAGCAAACTCTTCTTTCTGCCTCCAATCATTTGATCATTAAAAACAAGTTTCATTGTCATTACTTTGTTTTCAGAAGCACTGGTCAGGCAGTCTATAGAATGCCTCTCAAGTTCTATTTACCTGATGTTTTCTTCCTTCCTTCCTCCCTCCCTTCCTCCCTTCCTTCCTTCCTTCGTTTCTTTCTTTCCTTCTTTCTCTTTCTTCCTTCCTTTCTCTTTTTCTTTCTTTTCTTTCTTTCTTTCTTTCTTTTTCTTTCTTTCTTTCTTTCTTTCTTTCTCTTTCTTTCTTTTTCTTTCTTTCTTTTTTTCTTTCTTTTTCTTTCTTTCTTTCTTCCTTCCTTCCTTCCTTCTTTCCTTCCTTCCTTCTTGAAATATATTTGGCATATAACACTGTGTAAGTTTACAGTGTACAGTATATTGATTTGATACTTTTATATATTGCAACATGATTGCCATCATACCTTTAGCTAAAGACCATGTAATATCTTTGCAACTTTCTAATAAATATAAAACTATTACAAATTTTAAAAAGGTCTTTCTTGAGCATATACAGGGGTAAGAACTGAACATACATATGTGTGAGAACTGTGTACTATATTTCCTGTACGTTCTGTGCTTGGAATATGATCCTTTTCCCTATCCATCTATCTTAATCTTACTTAAATTTCTAGGTCCAGCTAAAGTTCCATAATAATTGTCTTCTTTATCGTGTAATTACCAAGAACCAAACATTGTGCTGAGCATATTACATAAATTATTTAATTTCATCCTTAGTACATGGTGGGGTGGGTATCACTTCCCTTATTTGTTTATTTTTTTTTAAAAGGTAAGGGCAGTAAAGCTTGGAGACTCTGAGTGACTCCTTCAGTGCCATCTGGCTGGCTCCAAAGCCACACACTTCATCTCTCTGTGTCCTGCTGCCTCTATTTACCCAGGAAGCATGCTTGGTCATTTTCACTTTCACTGACATCCTCTTCCTCCAAATTGCTATATAGTTCCTTCTGGCTTGTGACACTCAACTCCAGATTTTATTATGTTCTGTGCTAACTTGTTTGGGCTCCATGAAGATTCTCCTTGTCTCCCCAGTTGTCCTTGTGCAGCAGGAGAGTGATGGCTGCCATCTCCGAGCCTCCCCACACTGGGCTGAGGTTGGTCTGCATCAGGCACTCTTTATAGTTGCTTATAACCCCACCATGGCATGGAAGAGTGGGAAAAAAGGAGCAGGAGTTCACTGAGGGAAAAAGCTACATGAGAAGGATGGTTGAAGGAACATCCTGGACCAAGTGGGGTGCCCAGTGAGGCAGCCAAGCCCTTGGCAGTGCTGTGGTAGTTCTGTTCACATTTGCACATGTCCCGAGCAGCTAAATAATCGTGAAAGGAAGTACTGCATCCATGGAAAAGGCAAACATAGTCCCCTTTGAAAATAAAGCGTACATCTTACTGACGGGATGGCATTCTACAAATTAGAGAAACATATGCTATTATGGTGGTGAGTGTTAAGATAACAAACCATAGCCCAGTGCCGCCTCCCAAGCAGCTTGGCTTTTCGTAATTACAAGTTGCTCTAGCTCTTTTGCTTCCTTGAGTGAGCCTCTATCCTAATTGTCTCACAGGCTTGTAGTAAGGAAGCTTTTCAGCCTGTATTTACATCATTACCCAGACACCGCCATAGTGTCTCGCTAACTGGCTCTCCTTCCACTTCCTTGTTGGGTTTTGTTTTGTTTTGTGTTCTTAACTGTATATTCCACTGCTTAACTACTTTTTCTTCACATTAATCCAAACTCCTACTTCTGCTTTTGGTCATGAAGTCTCCCTCTCCCAAGTCCTTGGGGTTGTAATAATCAGGTTAAGTTGCTCTCTTTTCCAGGCATTTTGAATGACACTCTCTTCTCTGAGTCCATTTTCAGAAAAGTAGGTCAAAGTCATAAAGAATAGACTTCCTGCACGGAGACTTTCTGACTCATCATTAATCACATCCTTGGGAACAATCGGGAGAATAAATTTCATGTGACTCCAGGCAGGTATCAAACAAGATCCTCTGTGGTGTCCTGTGAGGATATAGGTAATTTAATGGAACTGGAAAAAAAGTTTTCCATTTTTCAAACCTGAGATTTCTCCTTTTATTGTAAAATCTCAGTAGCTTCCACTTTTATCATTTCAGTAAATCCTGGGAAATGATTCCAAGGAGCTTATTTGTACAGTTGGAAGAGAGTTAGTGCTTCAGTGTGTAAGGGACATAAAGAGATGTGCCCGGTCCAACACTGGCACAGACTTTTCTCAGAAATAATTCCTACCCTGTGGGTTGGATTTATTAAACCAGAGGTCTATGGTTCAGTGGAAGGTAATGAGCCATGTGGACCCTTTAGTTCTAAATTGCCTTTCCCTAATTGTGACCCTTTGGCTACAACCCATAATAAAGAGATGTTCACACTACAAAAGAAAGTCTCTAGAAGGTAACCCCAGACTTGACATGTACTTATTACCACAAGGTGTTTCAAAGCTCTGTTAGAGATTTTGACTTGTAATCAAGTCTAGAATCTTTTCTTGGTACACTGTGCAATTGTCCTACATCTTTTAGGAATAGTTAACTCGGAAGCAAGGCAGAATACACTGCCCTTCATCTGGCATGTGGGATTTCAAACAGGGCTGAGCTGGACGTGCAGAAGTCCAGCTTCCACAGGGCAGCATAGCTAGTAGCTGATGGACATCAACAGCCTAACTTTTCATATCTCCTTCAGAAACCAGGCCCCTAGAAACTGAGCCACCAGCCGGGACACCCCCAAAGCAGCCAGCACAGCTACTGAGCAAAGGAGCCTAAGTGTGTTCTCACTGTGGAGAGACCCTGGTCTTTCCAGTCACCTCCTTACTGACAGAAAACAGCATTATCCAGCCCTTCAAGAATAAGCATGGGGGGACTTCCGTGGTGGCGCAGTGGTTGAGAGTCTGCCTGCCGATGCAGGGGACGCGGGTTCATGTCCCGGTCCGGGAAGATCCCACATGCCGCGGAGTGGCTGGGCCCGTGAGCCATGGCCGCTGAGCCTGCGCGTCCGGAGGCTGTGCTCCGCAACGGGAGAGGCCACAACAGTGAGAGGCCCGCGTACCGCAAAAATAATAATAATAATAATTATAAGCATGGGGCTGCTGAATGCAGGGATGGGGCACCATAGACAAAATATGCCTATTTTATTGGTGAGAGTGATTTAACGTACTGATAAGAAGAGACAAGTAGAAATGTGATAAAGCCACGAAGTGAACTCTAGCAGCAAGTCCTCCTCAAAATGCCACACTCTGTATTTCCACAAAGTCCTCACCCAAACACCCGGCAGAAGACAAGACTGCTGTTAACCATTTCTGCTCTAAGTGAGAAAGTGGGTTGGAAAAATGTTCGATGATGTGGTTCTCTCAATTGTATTCTTCGGTTAAAATATTGACTTGAACTTTAACAGGCACCACTGTTTGTTTTAGTGTGGTTGAGAAGGATGGAAAATTACAGCCATTTCCTCTTACAAAAGGTTTCTGGAAGGTTACTGGTAGTCGCTTACCTTTGTCTGGGGGGAAGCTTCGAAGGGAGTCTGGGGATGTGAAATTGAAGGAGCTGTGTGAGATTTTGCCTCCGTGAGGAAAGCCTCCACGTTCCTTTCCTACAACTCCTCACCACATGACCACTCCAGGAACTGTGTAATCCTTCCCTCCCTTCCCTACAAGAGTCACAGCCAGAGATATTGGCACCTTTTATGAGACAAGCTTTATTTTGTGTGGTTCACAGATGTTGTAGGCAGTTCTGGGTTGTGAAATGCTGTAAACCTCATTTCTTGGTCATCTTACAAAAATACTTTACTGAGGTGAGATTCATACATGGTGACCTCCTTGGGCTCCCATCTCAGGCCTCACAGCCTGACAGGGTCACCCCAAACCTCACCACATGCAACTCACGGTCTCTGCTTTGACCACGCTCCCCCAGCAGGCGCGCACAGCACTCGCCACCACCCAGCTCCAACCCTGGGAGCAACAGTCACCTTAGGCCTTGTTTCTGGAGGTGGGCATCCTGGGATGGCTTTGACAGAGCTCTGGGCATCTTTCACTTGGGAAACCCTTGACCCCTCCTTCCCAGCTATGTGAGAATAGAGACTTAACAGGCTGAGAAAATTAACTTCATTTGGATTTTGTTTCTGGCCTCTGGATCCTTTTTTTCTCTGTGGTCTGAGTCTCTAGGACCAGCAAAAGCCACAAAGAGCCATGCATGAGCAGCCCCTGGGGAGCAATTTGGATGGAGCAGCTGGGAACATCCGTCAAAGGAGCCAGGATGCTCTTCAGTTCAGAGAACACATCAAGCTGCATTAGCATCTTCCCCCAAGCCAGGCAAAATGGGGTGTGACGGTACCGTAGGCTGTCTTATCTCCACTCCACGCTATAGAGTGTGGTCCTTGTTGCATACAAAGGGAGATTAGAACCATGGGATTAGAAACTTTCAAGATTTAAGGGCCTTTAGCCTAGCGGATTTCAAATGCTCTTTAGCTATGAACGCTTTATTCAGGGAAGCCGTCATGGCAGCATATTACTGGAAACAGAGAAAGGCAGACGTGTTCTGATTGGCAGGAGTGGGGCAAATCCTGGACCCTGTCCATTTAGACCCCAACTCAAACCCTCCAGAGTTACATGGTTCAGTATGGAAGCTGTGTGCCACATGGGGCTATTTAAATTTAAATTAATTAAAATGAAATAAAATGTAAAATTCAGTTTCTCAGTCTCACTAGCCACATGTCAAGCACCCAACAGCCTCTAGTGGCAAGTGGCAAACTTATTGGACAGCGTGGATATAGAACACTTCCATTATAGCAGAAATCTCTATTGAACAGCACTGCTCGAGAGTCTAGGAGATCCCTAAGGGAACTCTGGAACTTCTAGGACTCTGGGAAACAAGATGGAAAACCACCGATCTAAGCTAACACCTGAGCAAGAAAAGAAGTCCAAAGAAGGGAGGCATAGTTTGCCAGCCATGTGACTGGTTCTTAAAGAACTAGAACTCTACCTCAGGTCTCTTAGGCTACTTCTGCCTGACCCCAAGGACTCACCACCACCTTAAGCCTTCTTCTGACATCTCTACCGTTTAAAGAAAGGGGACCCAGGTCCTAGGCATCTCTGATACTTGGGAAGGGGTTTAAATTTTGTATGTGTTCAGTCAGCCTCAGGCACATAAACAGAGACATTTAAATTCACATCAGGCCCAAGCAGATGTGAAGGGAAATACTGTCAATTAGTGAGAGGCTAATTAATCTTTCTCTGCCACATACACTCTGGCAGGATCTAGAAAGTGTTGTTTTGCCCGGAGCTACAGGATTGCTTGCTATGGAAACAATGCGTGATTATGATGTTGATTTCTTGGCTTTGTTCGGAAGCTGGCAGTGGAGGGCAGAGCTTGCCAGCAGTCACCCCTGCAGTTAAAAGGAAAGGAATTAGAAAATAGAAAGATACTTTAATTCATGAAGCAGGGCATTTTGGATTCTTTTTTCATAGAATAGGTATATTTTATCCTGCATGACATCTTCCAATTCAGGTATTTCAAAGTGATTTTCTAATCACATCTTGTTATTTCTCAATCTAATATTATTATTATTATGATTATTATTATGTTGCAATACACAGAGGCTTGGATGAGGGTCTACTATAGATGAAGCACTTCAAGGGCAGAACATCCTCCAGGACCTGGTAACTGGCTGTGCTCTTTCCAGGGGCTCAGAACTTGCTCAGTTCTACCACATGTCTGGTAATGTCTTCCTTCCTGTCCAGATCACCCTGTGGCTGCCACTGAGAGATGTCTGTTTACAGGGAAATTCTGTAAAAGGGGCCAAGCTGGAAATGGCATCTCCATGTAACTATCCAGCTAGCAGTCTCATTAGCCATGTAAGCAGCTTGAAATTAAGGAATGTGAACTCAGTGCCCGGCGAGTTATACAAGGGAAAAGAACAGTATCTAGTAATGGAAACTGACTCCTGAACTCACAGTTAGAATACTGTATGATGTTTGTGATAGAAGCATTTGCAAAGAGTAGTGGCAGCTGTGAGAAGGATTAGCTCCCATCACTACACTGAATTTTTTCTATTAACCATGCCACTGAACTTCTGCATGTGTTACTTCCTTGGCTTCTTCACCTGTCTAGGTAATTTCCATTTATTCATCAAACTGCAGTTGAGATCACCTTTATCTGTGAATCCTCTCTGACCATACCACCCTCCTGTATGATAGGCAGAGTTGAGTGCATCATCCTCACTGTCCTTAGGGCAGCCCATAAATTTCTCTATACAATACATCACATTGTTTTGTAATTATCTGTTTATATTTCTATTACCCCTTTAGAATATGAGCTTAACCCCTCTGAGACCCAGTTTCTTCATCTATGAAATGGAACATTGTGAGGAGAGTACAGAAGTTCTCAAATAAATAACCTTACTATATAAATGAGTGGATTGAGGATGTGATGCATGACTTGGGTCATGAAAAATGAAAGAAATTATCAGGTAGAGAAAATACCTTAATTTTAGTAGTTTCCTCTTTAAAGTTTGAAATATATCTAAAACTGGGAACTAGTTTGTTGAAAGTTTATCACTCACATTACTAGGGTACCTTTTAATTTTATTTTTTCATTCATTGATTCAAAAGTATTTATCATAAACGTATATGTGGGATGTTTGGGAAATTTTGGGCAGAGGAAGAACTCTCTCTGGAAGAGTGTAAAGTCAAAGACACATGAAATAGTTAGCCCTGAAGGTAACTAGAATAGTTAACTAATGTACAGTTAACCCTACACATAACTAGTAAATGAAAAAATTAAGAATATATATAAAGGACATATATAATGAATGAAATAGGTTTTCAGAAGGTATGGATTTTGTTGTCTTTCACTGAGAAAAGTTTCATGAAAGAGGTGAAGCTTGAATGAGCCTTTAAAATAGGTAATATTTGGAAGGATAGGTAACATTTGGAAGTGGTTGGGAAGGGTTTGCCAACAGTGGTAGACCAGAAGGACAAGAGCAGAGGCAGTATGGACAAAGTAGACGCAGGAGACAGCAAGTAACCCATCTACCTAGAGCAGAGGACTTGCACTGAGGAACTGTAAGAGAGAAGATTCATCCATTTATTCAACAAATACTTACTGAATTCTTTTTAGGTGCCTGGCACTGTTCTGGGCATGGAGAGTATAATAATAGACAAGATGAGTCATGATTAAAAGGAACTTATTTTCTAGTGAGCAAGATAGTTAATAAAAAACAGCAACAATGAATACATAGTAATACCAGGAGGTGGTGAGTGCCATGAAGAAAAATAAAGTAAGAAAAGGGGAAAGAGAGAGATTTCTGGGCTGCCCTAATAAGAACTACTATTTTGGGGAATGAGATCAAGGAAGTCTTCATTAATGTTGTGGCATTTAAGCACAGACCTGGATGAAGTGATGGAAAGAGCCACACAAATATTTGGGGAAAGTCATTGAAGTGGAGGAAACATTATGTGCTGAAGCTCTGAAGTATCAGCATGATTGCTGAATTGGAAGTGAACAATGCATAATGTGCAAAGGGAGAGTACTAGAATATGGTATCAGAGAGGTAGGCAGGGCATAGCTCTACTGGATAAGGACTTTAGATTTTATTCCAACTGTGCTTGGAGGCCATTTGGGGGCTTGGAGTGTTCATGACATGATTATGCTTTAAAAGGATCCCTTTGAGTGATATGTGAAGTACAGAGAGTAAGGAAGTCTTTTTTTTTTTTTTTTTTCTTTTCTTTTTTTTCCAATCTTGGGCACTTATCCAAGAGACTTGAAAACATATTTATACAGAAACTGAACGTGAGTATTCATAACAACTTTGTTCATAATGACAAAAAAAACTAGAAACAACTCAACTGTCATTCAATGGATAAATGGTTAAACAAACTGGAACATCGATGGCACAGAATGTTACTCAGCAATAAAAAGGAAAGAGTTGTTGATGTGACAACTTGGATGAATCACCAAGGAATTCTGAGTGAAAAAAGCCATCCCCCACTTGGTCGTGGTGTATAGTCCTTATTACATATGCTGTGAATTCAGTTTGCTAGTATTTTGTTGAGAATTTTTATATCTATTTATATACTGGTCTATAGTTTTCTTTCCTGTGATGTCTTTGTCTGGATTTGGCATCAAGGTAATACTGGCCCTATGGAACGAGTGAGGAAGTGTTTCCTCCTCTTCTATTTGTTGGAAGAGTTTGAGAAGAATTGGTATTAATTCTTCTTTAAAGTTTCATAGAATTCAGTATTGAAACCATCTTGTTCTGGACTTTTCTTTCTTGGGAATTTTTTAAAATTACTGATGCAGTCTTTTTACTTGTTGGTGGTCTGCTGAGATTTTCTATTTCTCATTAAGCCAGTTTTGGTAATTTGTATGTTTCTAGGAGTTTGTCCATTTCGTCTAGGTTATCCTATTTTTTGGCATGCAGTTGTTCCCAGTATTCTCTTAACGATCTTTCTTATTCACATAAGGTCAGTTTTAATGTTCCTACTTCCATTTCTTATTTTAGTTAAGTCTTCTATCTTTTTTTTTTCTTAATAATTCTAGCTAAAAGTTTGTAAACTTTGTTGATCTTTTCTAAGAACCAACTTTTGATTTTATTGATAATCTCTATGCAAAGGATGGATAATTCTATTAGAGAGTAAGGAAGTCTTAAGCAGAAGCAGGGATAATAATTATTAGGCCATTGTGGTGATGGTGATGATAACAGGCGGAGTACTACATACTGTTTTAAGTGCTTCACATGTATTAACTTATTTAACCCCAACAAAACTCTATGAGGAATTTACTATTGTAATCCCCACCTTATGGATGCGGAAATTGAAGCGTGTAGAGGTGGAACATACATGGCAAAGCTGGGATTTGAGTTCATGCTCCACCCACTTCCCTAAATTGCCTCTCCAGTTTTCATCTAGGTGTGTCAGTGGAGATGTGAGGAAAGGTTGAACTTTGGATATATTTTGAAGGTAAAGCCGGTAGGATTTGCTGATGGGTTCGATATAGGGGGTAAGAGAAAGATCAAGGGTAATTCCAAACATTTTGACTGTGCCAACTGGATGATTGGTAATTTTGAGATGGGAGCACTGAGAGAGAATCAACCGATTAGTGCTAATCAGGAGCAGACTGGTTATCTAAGTATAGATTTCAGAGACAGGTTGGTGCTGTAGATAAAAATTTTGGAGTCGTATGTAGATGGTATTTCAAGCTATAAGGTTGAATGAAATCATCTGGAGAATGAGTATACAGTGAAGGGAGAGAAAGGCTGAAACTTGGGGGGCACTCTAATGAGCAAAAAAGAGCACTAAAACTGAATTCTGGATCTGTCAATCAATGTGAAGAGGGAAGTGACAAGTCAAGAGTCATTTGAATGCAGTGAAGACAAATGCTTGATGGAAGTGGGTTCAAAAGAGATTGGCACCTGTTTTTTTTTTTTTTTGGAGAACAGTTTACAATATCTAGTAAAGATAAAAATGAAGGTACTCTAGATCCAGCAACTCCCTTCTTTTCAAAGGCAAGGTTGAGCGTTGAGGCTATGGAATACTTTGCTGATTGCAGACAGTGCCTTTCATGGGCATACTGAAAGCTTGAGTTGTTGAAAAGCAGTGGGAGCTTGAGTCGGATTAGGTGACAAGCAGGGCCCCGCATGGATGGGAGTCTGGGCGATCATGGTGTGCGGGTTTCAGGTTTCAGGGGGAGTGACTGCGATGAACACGGATAGGACATGCAGCATGATGAGGCTGGTGCTGATGCTGTCTCAGTGGAGGCAGATGAGCAGCTCTAAGTGTCACATTCCCTTGTCCGGCGTCTTAGGCCATTTATAGTGTGAGCGGAGACCAACAGGGACAGAAAGGCTGAGGTCTCACCCCACGCATGTGATGTGCTGAGATCCTCCTGCAACTTTCCACAGTGGTGTAAGGCTAGAGAAGAGCCACCTTACCAGGAGGATAGGACAAACTATCCAAGGCCCTGATTGTTGATCTGAAAATTCACACTCTGTCCTGCAGGTAATGGCGAGAGAGCGAAGATTTTTTTAAAAGGGAATAGGCTGAGTGCTGCCACATTTAAATGATGAAACATGCAATCAGACTTAAGCAAGGATTTACCTAAAATGAGCAATTTTAAAAGAAGGTGTTTTTTTAAAACTGTTTTTATGATTATTTATCTGATTCACTACCAGGCTCAGTCAAGGTGGTGTTCTTCTTTAATGCATTAAGTAATAAACTCATGGTGAGGGTACCAAATGCAAAATGCAGCTGAGAAAGACCCAAACTACCTAGAGAGCAACAAAGCAAAATTTGGTTTTCCACCCTCAGTGGACGTGGAGGTTCAAAACTTAAAGTACTTTCGGTAGAGATAGATAGTTGCCATTTCATACCACTGAATTTATATTCTTGGAGTGGTCAGAATAAAAGAATGGTATGGGGGAGTGAATGATGGCCTCCAAAGATATCCAAGTCCCTATCCCCCAAAACTGTGAATGTTACCTTATATGGAAAAAGGGACTTTGCAGATGTGATTAAAGATATTGAGGCAGGGAGATTATCTTGGATTATTAGGATGGGCCCTAAATGCCGTCACATATGTCCTTATGAGAACAAGGCAGTGATGATTTGATCACAGAAGAGGAGAAAGCAATGTGACCACAGAAGTAGAGATTGGAGCGATGTGGTACATGCCAAGGAATGCTGGCAGACACTAGAAGCTGGAAGAGCCCAGGAACGGATTCTCCCCTGGAGCCTTCAGAAGGAACCAGCCTTGACATCACCTTGATTTTATTTAGCTCCATCAGACTTACCTCGGACTTCTGGTCTCCGGAACTTCAAGAGAATACATTTGTGTTGTATGAAGTCACTAAGGTTTTGTGGCAATTTGTTACAGCAGCGATAGGAAACTAATACAGGAAGGTTGCAGAGAGGGTGATTTGTCTATTATTTTTTCACTTGGAAAAATGAGAAAGTGGAATGATTCTTTTACAGTCAACACGTTTACTCAAAGGGAACAGAATACCAATCCTTCTGAAGAGAAGAAAGTTGGCAAGTCCATGTGCTACAAGAGCATGGACTTGGAATTCAGGGACCTGGGGTTCAGATTCTTGCACATACACTTACACAGACTGTGGGAGCAAGGGCAAGTTCACACCCTCTCTGAGCTTTATTTCGTTATATGCAGATTGAGGAAGGTGCTTGGCACAGCACAGATATTCATTAAATGTGAGCTGGAATTGTACTTTCTTGCTGCCTCTCCCTTCAGCCAAGTACCTAAATAAGCAGCAGATTTTTTTTTTTTCATTTAGATGAAATCCAGAAAGGACTGACTTTTCCTTTTGTCACCCATCCCTACCACCACACACACACAAGCACAGGAAAGACCTGGAGTTCAAATGCATTCATTGTTTGAGGAAGAATGAAGGAAGGAGAACCAACAAAGACAAAAAATTGATTCAAGAGGCTCCTGGGAACAGAAGTGTCTGCCTCTCCATGGGCTCTTCTTTGGGTGTTACAGACCAAACAAAAAGTTATTTTTTGTTTGTTGTATCTTCAGAAACCAGAAATTGATTACACTAAGATGAGTCATAGCTATATTATGTCTCCCTTTAATATTAAGTAAATTAAAGTCAATTACACTGGATTATGTATCTTTTACATGTCAGCCTTCTAGTGGTAACTGAGGAAAAACAGTCCTTAATCACCATGGTTTCTTTGGTTTGCCCTTTATGTCTTGACTGCATGAAGCACATAGGAAAGAACTGACCAGATTTCTTAATGCTAACCATAAACCCCTTCCCACTCTTTTTACCTTTGAGAACTGCTTTGTTCCTCCAGATAGAACTGATTTTTGTATTCTGGGTTCCTGCCTCTGTTTTTTTGTTTTTTTTTTTTTTTGGTGGTACGTGGGCCTCTCACTGTTGTGGCCTCTCCCGTTGCGGAGCACAGGCTCCCGACGCGCAGGCCCAGCGGCCATGGCTCACGGGCCCAGCCGCTCCGCAGCATGTGGGATCTTCCCAGACCGAGGCACGAGCCCGTGTCCCCTGCATCGGCAGGCGGACTCTCAACCACTGCGCCACCAGGGAAGCCCTGGGTTCCTGCCTCTTTAACGACCATGTCATATCTGTGAATTTCAGTGAACTGAAGCTTGGACTTAAATCCTAATGAACTTGGTAACTACTTTAGTATCTTCTAAATCTCTGATTGGTTGTAGGTTACAGAGAAACACAAACAAGGGCAGTTTATTGGCCAAAGATAATTTATTGAAAATTAAAACTATAAATTAAATTATATATATATTTACATATTCAAAATATAGTTATTATTTGTAAAGTATTGTGTAGATTGCATGTACATTTCTACATGAGAAAATTCACATGTATAAAAATATAAATATTTCATGTTGCATATTGACATTATATTGCTCTGTTTTGGTTGTTGATTTCCATCTTTAGATCTCTGGACACTGAAGGACTGTTGAAAATAATCCCAGGTAATGTCTAGTGAACATTAAGGGGCACCAGGTTAAGCCAGTCATGACTTTTCCTATTGAGTGGTCTAATGATTACTGGAGAATTGATGGCAGCTAAGCCTTCTTGGCTTCCATGATGCAGTTACACATCTCTAGCTGAGAGAAGAAGTGGATTTAGAGGAAAAGTCTTTCTGTATCTCACATGGTTATTTTAAAGATTAAAGCACTTAGGCCAATGTCTGACATTGGGCTCAATAAGGGCTCAATAAAACAACCATTTTACGAATCTTTATTTAGTGTGTACTATGTGCCAACAGTGACTAAGGCAGGCAAGATTCCTGCTCTCTGGAGCTACAATCTAGTAAGGGAAGCCAGGTAAAATATGCTAGGTGATCTAGTCACCTAGTAGTGTATTTTGTGTACCCACCATGTACTAAGTACTACGTTAGAGCCAGTGGGTGGTGGTGCAGAGGGGATGGGCCATAAAGGTGAGTAAGGCATAGTCCCTGCCCTTAATGAACCTATAATCTGTTTAGAAAGATGAGTTCGGCACACAAGAAGCGCTGTTTTTCTATCTGTAAATAATTCAATTTATGTATGTGATCTATGGCCACCTCTATCTTTTAATTCTAATTTACAAGTAATAAAAGACCATATAGTTTTAAGACTGCTGGAGTATGAGGTCTTGGTGCAGTAGAATTTTGGCAAAAGGGAAACTGTGAAGCCTGGAATTGTAGGAGAAATCCTATTCCAGTGGGGAAGGCTGGTTGTGGATGCTGGGTGGGAATTGGCTTACCTAGAGGACCGTCTTCTATTGCAGATTTTTTTCCTCTTTGCATGGTTAGATGCCTCTTTTCCTCTGGGTTAAGCATGGCTGAGGTTCTAGTCTTCCATCGGTGAGTGCAAACAATACTGTTTGAGAGTAGGAATTCAAGGTGGAGATTACAAATAGATATAAATAAGTAGGGAGGCCTGTTGTCATTTTGTATTTTACTTTGGGGTCCTGCATATAGACGTTTTGGATGGCCTCTTTTCATTCAAGTTGAAAAGAAAAAATCTAGGGCCTAGAGTGAACAGGTCTAGATTTCTTTGACCAACTTCACTGCCTATTAGCTATGGAAGGTGGACAAGTTGTTGGTCTTCAGCCTACTTACTAAAACATGGGAATTACTGTGGGAGGCTATGCACGTGTAGGGGCAGAGGGTATATGGGAAATCTATGTACCTACCTCTCAGTTTTGTTGTAAGTCTAAAACTGCTCTAAAAATAATTGTCTGAAGAATGGGGAAAATAACTACTTTGCAGCATCATTAAATGGGATGAAGATAAAGGGCATATATTAGATACCTAAGAAGTTGAAGCCATTAGTTTTGATTATTATTCCAACTCTAAGCTGCTCTTTTCTCCTCTAGGGTAGGTCCAGATCTGGAGGTGAGTAAGACCTTCCCCCTGTGAGGGTCTCCTCATCCTTAGATTGGTACATGGCATCACACCTAGTTATAAGCTCTCAAGGCTAATCTTTGCATTTCCAATTTATGTTAACAATAATATTAATAATTACAATGACCCTTTCTTGGTCACCTGCTCTCTACCAGGCCTTTTGCTAGCAGCTGCATAAATTAATACAACCAATAACCTATAATTACAGGTACAGTCTTAAAACATTTTATTCACAATTTTCTTTTTAATTTTTATTTATTTTTGGATGCATTGGGTCTTTTGTTGCTGCACATGAGCTTTCTCTAGTTGTGGTGATCAGGGGCTACTCTTCGTTGCGGTGCGTGGCCTTCTCATTGTGGTGGCCTCTCTTGTTGCAGAGCACAGGTTCCAGGCACGCTTCAGTAGTTGTAGCATGCAGGCTCAGTAGTTGTGGCTTGCGGGCTCCAGAGCACAGGCTCAGTAGTTGTGGCACATGGACTTAGTTGCTCCGCGGCATGTGGGATCTTCCCAGACCAGGGCTCAAACCCATGTCCCCTGCATTGGCAGGCAGATTCTTAGCCACTGCGCCACCAGAGAAGCCCCACAATTATTTTTGATTTCTTTATCGTAGACAGCAAAACTGAAAAGTTAAATGACTTGTTCTAAATCACCTCACATAATCAAAACATACACAAAATTCTTTTTGTGTCTCAGCCATATGCTGGGCATCATACAAGAGAAATCGATGAGAGATAATTTCTGTCATTAAGAATTTACTGCTTAAAGGAGGCAAATCAATATCTTATGTCACTGAGGACAGGCCCATAATTATGAGCTGCGACAGCCAGAGTCAACCTTGCAGAAGAAGGAAGGAAGGAAGGGAGGGAGGGAGGGAGGGAGGGAGGGAGGGAGGGAGGAAGGAAGGAAGGAAGGAAGGAAGGAAGGAAGGAAGGAAGGAAGGAAGGAGAATATGTAAAACCTCCATTAAGAGGAATCTAACTAATTGTAGCAGTCAAATAACAAGGCTCCTTTCCTCTGCTCCCCCCACCCTCATTTTCTACTCTGTATTTTAAAACGAAGGAACAAATGACAACAAAACTTCCTATCAGGGATGTAGATGATGTTGTTGATGTTGATTTGTATTCCAAGGACGTGCTGGTGGGTGGTTGTCTCAGGGGGATAGTGACTGACATTATGTTCTCCACAGACACAGGCAAGCAATATAAATTCCTTTCCTTAAATGATACAAGCAAGAATTTAGCTGTAAGAAACTTGCTGCACAGAGCAGGAGATCCTGCAGTGAGCTCGTGGTAGATGCAGCTTCCTTACCCACTTCCCCACCATACCCCCCATCCCCTGTATTTCCTATACCAGGCCACACAACCAAGGACATCACCACCTGGGGCTGATGATTTGCTCAGGCCCTTCCAGACTCTATGGTGTGCCTTCCCAAGTTGACGGGGTTGGAGGTGGGAGTGTCTATTCCTCTGTGGCATTTCTTGACAGCTGTGAGACAGGAAAGTAGCAATGCTGTCCAGAGCCAATTATTATTCAGTTGTATCAACAGCAAATTATTATTCAACTGTATCAGGGTAGGAATGCATTTTGCCCTAGGGATATTTCCATCCCTTTCTCTTCTGGCTAGGAGCTAGTATGAGCCAGTTTTGCACATTGCTGGGTGAAGGATGCAGATTGTATTAAAGATTGTATTGAAGATTGTATTACAGATCAATCCAGGAATCTCTGACATCTGATCATCCCAAGCAGGCTCACACTTTCATTTTGCCTGAAGTCCAGTCCTCACTGTTAGGACCAGCAGTATCCAGGACTGGAAGATACAGTTGCATAGGTTATGTACTGCACAGCTCTAAAGGACCCACGGTTTTATCATGGCCCTGGATTCTGCTCAGTCTCCTATCCTTTTGCCTTCCTAGTGACCACTGTTCAGTGATCAAGAATATTCAGGATAACACTGCAAGATCTCAGTAATCAAAAAGAGTAAGCTCTATTTTCTATTTTATTCAGGTAGAAAATGGACAAACACAAATAAATATCATATTCTAAGATTTTTAAAATAAGATGTAAAAGAAAAAGTATCTCTACTTAATAAAAAATTTTGATTCCACAAATTCCATTTATTATGGATTTTGCAAACAACAATTTATATATCCTATTGTAATTAGAGCAAAGAAAAATAGACTGTATCTCTTGCCTACCTTCTTACTTTATCACACTTTTCACATGGGAAAATAGTTTTATGAGGTTTTCATTTCAGTAAGAATTGACTTTTAATATCTAATATGCGAATGAAAAACCTATTAGCAGAAAGAGAATAGTGGTGGGAGGTTAATTTGTAATCTGTGCCTATCCCCAGATAATTCAGGAAGGTATGAATAAAGATTATACAGGGTACATGCAATATTAATAAATTTTAAGGAGAAATGTGGATTGGATTGAATTAAAAAGGGTTCAGGTATGCCTGTCTTCAGTCGAGATTGAGTATAAACTCTCACTAGATTCCTGTTAGATTAGCTGAAGCAGCAATGTCTTTGATTCCAAAATATGAGTGGTAATTATCTCCTACCTATTTATTTGAAAGCCTGCAGCAAAAACAGAGGTTAATGCCTTTTGCAGCTCACAAAAGACTAGGATTGAATTGGAATTACATTGTTTACTACAGTGCTTTCTTATGAACACAGGATTTCCACATGGGATGACAATTTTTTCAGCGTTCTCAAATTCACGTTACATGAACTATTTAACATCAGTATCTCTCACCATTTCTTCTTCCACTGAGAGGACTCCTGTGAAACCCGCTCCTCATCTAAGCAAGAGAAAGATTCAAGGACCGAACACCCTGAGTGGGAGGAAATGACAATTGAACCAACTAGCCGTTTCACAACCTCCCTCTAGTTTGAAGAGTGTTTTGTTCTAGCTTATGCTTGGAATTTTTTTTACAAATGGTAATAATTATTCTAAAATTACTTTAAATGCCAGCTTCCATGATCCTTCTTTTTTTTTTTTTTTTTTTTTTTGCTGTACGTGGGCCTCTCACTGTTGTGGCCTCTCCCGCTGCGGAGCACAGGCTCCGGACGCGCAGGCTCAGCGGCCATGGCTCACGGGCCCAGCCGCTCCGCGGCATGTGGGATCTTCCCGGACCGGGGCACGAACCCGTGTGCCCTGCATCGGCAGGCAGACTCTCAACCACTGTGCCACCAGGGAAGCCCCGTGGTCCTTCTTGAACTCTGTAAAACTGCAAAGCAATTCACCTCGGTGACGATGAACTTTCTAAATTAGACTCAGTATACTGATTTAATGTGGATGCAGCTAAAGCCCAGTGGGGTCAGCTGATTACTTATGGTTATAAATGTTAACAAAATGAGCAGGGAGGGTTTTAGTAATTCTCTCTCTCTCTTTCACACACACACACACACACACACACACACATTTCATTAGCTAAATTGTGCTCAAGTATAATCTTCAAAATGATAAAATCATAACTCTTACATAAATTGAACAGAAATCAAATATTTTCTTTGTCTCTGTACTTAAAGGGGGAATCAATAAGATGTTACTGGAGAATTCGAAGATCAGGCAATCAGGAATGTGGAAATGAATTTGCTAATAGAGGCAAAGAGGATTGAGGCAATAAAATATAATCTTTGGGGTAACCTTTTCTATAGGTCCAAAATCATTTGTATACCTAGCAAATAAAATTTATTTACATTGCTATGGATAAGAATCGTGTGCATTACTCTCAAGTTTCTACATCTTCATTCTACTACTACAGAGTTCCAAAATAGCTCAGTCAATAGAAACCATCCAAAGGTGAAACCTCGGTAGAATCCAGTAATCCCTGGAGGTCAGCCAGACAATGTCCCACACGCCCAGGGTGAACACCCGGCCATCTCTTTTGCCCACTTTTAAGAATTTGACCATTTTTTTCCTGACAGTCAGCTAAAGTCAACTGCTTCTGTTTCAGAGGAAGAGAAAAGGTAGGGTAGCTGGAGAGAAATCAAATGGATCATTCAAATTCACACAAGCAAGGGCTAAATAAAGCCAAGGCCAAAATTCAGGAACATTAGAATCCTGGAAATTAAGAGCTAGAAGGGACTTTAGGTATGACCCAAGACTTTCATTTTAAAGAAAATAAGTCTGAGACTGCCTTCTTGGCAGTGTAAGAAATGTTAAACCACTTTGCTGAGGTGCCTTATGTTCTGTGGAGTCTGTCTCTGGAAATACCTCTCTTCCGTGGTGTAAAGAATCTCCTTTCTACATTCCCTTCTCCTTCCATCACACCCTGTGCTACCCCTGAGATATTTCCCTTTGTATTTGGGAATAATCAGAATTAAAATACACAGAAAAAACTTGTATATCAGGGTAATATTTCTTTTTAATCATTAATACATGTTCTAAAATTGTTTTCTACTGGAGGGATGGGGCATTTAAAATGGGACTTAAAGTAAATGTTATTTCAGGGCTTCCCTGGTGGTGCAGTGATTAAGAATCCGCCTGCCAATGCAGGGGACACGGGTTCAAGCCCTGGTCCGGGAAGATCCCACATGCCATGGAGCAACTAAGCCCGTGTGCCACAACTATTGAGCCTGTGCTCTAGAGCCCATGAGCCACAACTAACTGAGCCCACGTACCTAGAGCCCGTGCTCCACAACAAGAGAAACCACCGCAATGAGAAGCCCACGCACCGCAACGAAGAGTAGCCCCCGCTCGCCTCAACTAGAGAAAGCCCACGCGCAGCAACAAAGAAAGACCCAACGCAGCCAAAAAATAATAATAATAATTAATTCATTAATTAAAAAAATAATAAAGTAAATGTTATTTCAAATAAATGATATGGGATAATACGGGACAATAGCTTCATAGGTGGGAAATAGGATCCAAATGTCAAGCTACTTCTTTGACCAGAAGAGTTGAAAACCTCTGCACCTCATAGAACTAGAGGATGATGGGGTCCCCACTCTCCACTCTGGTCCTCACTCATTGGAATATCTTTGCTGGGTCGGCAGTCTAGCATCCTCTGTACCCTAAACAGAGCCACTAATCCCCCCAAACTGTTACATGCTTAGAAAGAACAAAGCATCCCCACCCCCCAAAAAAATATCCCATTTTCATTTCTGTTTTGTTTTGTTAATTTCAAAGTGTATACTTTAAAAAGTCATCCTTTTCTAGGGCTTTTAATGTATAACTAACTCATTCAGACCAGGGGTAGAGTCTATATTATCAGTTCCTACACATTTAACATTGATAACATTGACAACATTAACAACACAGGGTAGTGTTGTTCTGCGTCATTAGCTACATGTATCTAATTGGTAGATTACAGATACTTATTAGTTATTACATTGATGCCAGTAGGAATAAACAGCTTCTTCAGATTTATAGCTCATAAAAAGTCAGATTCCGATTACTGTAATTATTCCTTTCAAAATGTTAAGTATATGAATTATTCACATTAATGAGAGAAAAACCAGAAAGGAAGCAGGGAAAGAAATGAATCTGGTCTTTGTCTTCAGTTCTTAGGCTAAATAGCTATTATTTCATTTCATTAAGTTCAGTTCATTTCTGTCAATACTGTAGAGATGTGTATGGAATGAAAAAAAACTGCATTGTCACCTTCCAATTTAACCTGGAAATTTCATAAAGAAAAATATTTATGTAAATGTAGAGTTCTGAAGGAGCTGATACCTGTCATTGTGCTTCTTGGGCGTTTGGAATGTTTTATTCTGAACACTTCTCATTTTGTCTGCACACCTCCAGCCCATCCCCTACATAATAATCATTAAAAGCCACAAAGACTTGAAGCCTGCCTTTGTGTCACAGCATTCACCATCCTATTACCTTGCTTTCGAAGAGAGATTTTTGTTGGCCTAGCGCTTTCCACAAGAGACTCTCCTTTGAGCTTCACCACTGCGCTGCCTGGGAGATAAGGCAGGTCCTGCTAATTCCCTGTCAAGGCAGAAACCGAGCTGTTCAGGGACTGTAGAGGCCACATTTCTGAGAAATAGTGGAGCCAGAAGTTCCAGCCCATTCTTAGTCCACACCTTATGCTCCTTTTTTTTTTTTTTTTTTTTTTATCTACAGTCTCTATTACTAGAAAGTGTCATTGAAATAGTTAAATTACAAATAAGTATTTGTGATTGTTAACAGCATTCTCTAGCTTTGGTTTTTATGATAACTTCCAGGGATCAATACTTTCTAACCCTGTGCTCTCCTTTGAAAACAGTATAGTTGTTGGACCCCCAAACTTAATGGGGCTCCCCAAAATGGAATGAATCCTAATAAAGAACACCTTCTGCACAGAAGAATGAAATTTGTTCCAAATTTAATTAATAAATGCAGATAGACGTCCTTCAGCTCTTAAAGGGGACTCATATAAGAAAGACAATGAAGCAAGGCTTTTTTTTGGTCTGTGAAGAAATAAGCCTGATTCAAAGACAACAAAGATATAAAGTGGAACAAAAAATGTGCACTTACATTGTTCAGATAATAGACATGTCATATGTTGGATTCAGAAGAGAGGAAACCTTAGCATATTAGGAAACCAACACAACTATTTTCTCTTCTCCATCACATCTGAGTTAATAAGAAATGCTTACCATCAGACATCAGACTGACAATCTTGCACAAATTGCTCTTGACTGCTCAGCAGGGGCGAAGTGATGAAATTTTACGACGCAGGATGGAAAGACCTCTATTAGGATACAGAGTAAGGTTGCTGGGGCAACCCTCTCCCGTTGCTTTCACTTCTAAAGATGAAAATTCTATTTATCTGAAAGGTCCCTGGACAAACAACCTAATTACCTTCTGGGGAGTCCAGTCTCAGGAGTAGTTACTTGTGTCTCAAACCCAGAATCAACAGCTTTCTGACTTTCACAGTTGCCTTTTTCAGAGTATGTCCTTTGCCCATATATGAAGCATCAAAGTACATTTTCACATTGTGTGAAAATATTGTTAAATGATTACATTTTACTGTCAAAATTATGAATTCACATTTTAATTTTGCCTATCTAACTCTGTCCTTTGCCTCATCTTGAGGAAATTGTGTTTGTTTAGGTTTTTGCAAATGCAAAGAACAGAAATAGACTCAGGTTATCTTCTTTAATGAGATACATGGAGAAGTATGGAAAACTGGGTGCTGCCTCAAAAACACAGCCAGAGGTCACAGAGACATGGGACGCCATTCAACGCCTGCAGTGTGCAACACCAGCTCTAATTGTCTGACAGTAGCTTGAGGGCAAGAACGGAAATTTTATTTCTGGGCCAAGTTTCCGTTTCAGTCCCTGCATCTGCTTTTCCCTTCAACTGCTTCTTTTTGCTATTTGATATCAACTTATTTCTTCCCTCTCCTGCTCTTCATGTGCTCTACTTATTCACGTCTTCCGCTTGCTGCTGGCTTTGGTGCTTCACAGCTCCTGCTCACTGCCTTTGTGGTCCGTCTCTGCATGCCTGGAGCACTCTGTACCCTACTGACTTGGTAGGTCTCTCATTCAGACTCCCCAAAAGAGAATCTATCCAAGGCTGCTAGTCCTTGTCCATAGAGCAGGTCCTTTTTGTGGAACACTCTTGTGCTAGGTACCTTGAGGACTCCCGGCCAGCTCACAGGTGACCGAGACCTATCCTTGGTTCAGTCTACTGTGGCCAGAGTAACAACGACATACAATATCAAAATGGTGACCTATATGAAGGGAAGCATTCAGAAGAGAGAATGGAGTGGGTTCAGCACTTGGACATCTCAGAAGAGGTCAGTGAGATCTGCAGGTATAGAATGTCTTCTTAAAAATTCTTCAATCCCAGGGTCTTCCCTGGTGGCGCAGTGGTTGGGAGTCCACCTGCTGATGCAGGGGACAGGGGTTCGTGCCCCGGCCCGGGAAGATCCCACATGCTGCGGAGCGGCTGGGCCCGTGAGCCATGGCCACTGAGCCTGCACGTCCAGAGCCTGTGCTCCGCAGCGGGAGAGGCCACAGCAGTGAGAGGCCCGCGTACCGGAAAAAAAAAAAAAAAAAAAAATCTTCAATCCCCAAATCTATGACTTCAAAATTTTGACGAAGACAAAGATGAGGCTAAGCCAATTTGACATGGTACTTCAGATACTTGGATTGGACATTTTACCAAAACATGAACTAGACACTGAAGAAGGAAAGAGCTCATGGACATTGGCTCCCTGCAGTAAGGAAGTGGGCACTCCAGGAAAAAATGCAAATGGAGTTTTTGTTACTTGTTTCCATGTGCAGTGGGATGACCTCAGTATTCATGTACTCAATTCAAATGGCAATTAATCAGATTGTCAGCAAGCTGCAGTACCCATTAAGATGGCATGATACAGGCACAGAGTAGGTCCATAAACTCTCAAAAATGCACCACTAACGCCAAGGCGTGAATTCATCTCAGACGCATGCTTCTGAGCATTTGTTTGTAGCTACACTCACATATACTAAGGATACCAGACAGTTTCAATAAAAATGGGTTTATTAATAAAAATTGGTTTACCAAAAGTGCACACATACGATGTGGGACGTTTACAAATCGGTATAGTCTAATCTCATATGTTACATTGAGTTGTACAGCTTTTCATCATTTCAAAATTTCTCCTGCAAACTCATCTTTTGCTTCTAAACGAGGAAAATGTATTTATTTTTTAAAATAAAGGTCACATCTTACAGAATCCACAGTCAATCTATCATAGTCATTGATCCATAGATTACCCATGACACTAAAAGTTTTTCCTTCACAGGCCTTTAACATTGAAGTTGAAATAAAAAATCAACCTGGTTTTTAAAAATTTGTAGTAGCAGTTTCTTTGCTGAAAACAAAACAAAACAAAACACATTTCTGCCTAACAAGAGGTATTGTTCCCTCCTGGGAAGTAAAACATCATGTCTAAGGCACTGATTTCCTTATAAAAAAGATGAAGAAAATCCTTCATTTCTGGTGACAGCATTCAGAATTGAATTATTTCATCAAAATAGGGTGATTTCCCAAAGTGCTCAGAACATAATATACTGACTTTTCAAAAGGAAGTCACCTCACTCTGTATTTGTAGGTTCTTGTGTCAATGCTATTAGAAACATTGTATTGAATGTCAGAACTCTAAAAAAATTGTTTTAAGACATAAATATTACTTATATCCCCAAACATTTGTTATTACTTTCCCCAGGTGTTTAAAACCAAATTATATTGTTAAATTCATGACCAAAAATAAAATTTTAAAGAGCACTGGAAGATACTAGGAAGATGAAATTTAGACAAGTGCTGTTTAAATCATGAACCTATAAAAAGATGTTCAGCACTACTGAGCACTTCTGCATTGCCAGGCTGACTGAAATGGATGCTACTTGGAAATCAGACCTACAGTTGCCAACTGTAGTAGGTTGAATGGTGGCCTCTGCAAAGATTCTAATCCCCTGAACCTGTAAATGTGACCTTTTGTTTGGAAAAAAAGATCTTTGCAGATGTGATTAAGTTAAGGTTCTAGAGAAGAGCAGATCATCCTAGATCATTGGAGTGGGCCCTATGTCCAATGACAAGTGTCTTTGTACGAGTCACACAGATTAGAGATGCAGAGAGAGAAGACGCAGGTGTAGATTGGAGTGATGCAGCAACAAGTCCAGAAATGAAGTTGCCAAAGGCTGAAAGAGGCAAAAAAGGATTCTCCTCTAGAGCATCCAGAGCAAGTGCGGCCCTGTGGCTGCCTTGACTTCTGACTTCTAGCCTCCGAACTGTGAAAGAACACATTGAAAAAGGCTTTTAGGGGCTTCCCTGGTGGCGCAGTGGTTGAGAGTCCGCCTGCCGATGCAGGGGACATGGGTTCGTGCCCCGGTCTGGGAAGATCCCACATGCCGCGGAGCGGCTGGGCCCGTGAGCCATGGCCGCTGAGCCTGAGCGAGGCCACAGCAGTGAGAGGCCCGCGTACCGCAAACAAAACAAAACAAAACAAAAAAAAGGCTTTTAAATAAATAATTTTAAAAAAAGGAACACATTTCTGTTGTTTTAAGTCACCTAGTTGAAGAAGCAGGACATTCAGAGCTTGGAAATGGAAAGCTTAAAGGAAACAGGACGACTACTTAAAAACTAAACTTTCCAGGGTCTCCGCACGTGTTGCACCCTGTCCTCATACTATCCCTCCCTAACTTCTTTGACTATCTCCTACCATTCCTTCAAAATTCTACTCAAGTGCCACTTCTTCTGAAAAGACTTCCATACCCAAACCTGGCTTCAGTGTCCTGCCATGTGCTTATATAACAATTTCTAATTGCTTACCATATCACATTGTAATTGCATTATGATTGACTTGTCTGCCTATATCACTAGACTACACCTCCTGAGGGTGGGGCTACATTCTATATCATTAGCTTTATATTTCCAACACTCAGTACTATCCCTGGGACAAAGTGACCACTCAGTAAAGGTTCTTTGATTAATGGAATGAATGAATTTGGAGGTCTACTATGCTGAAAAGTTTTGCATTTTGTTCTTCATGGTGGTGTGCTTTCTGAAAGCAGCATTATGACTGAAGGATAGATAATGTTATTCCAACACCAGTAGTGAAACGGAGCAGGACCCTATGGTCCTTGCCCCCCACATCCTCAGCCTGACTTTTGTCTGCGGAACAACTTTAGCCAAAGAATAAGGTTAATCGGAGAAGAGAGAAAATGCAGAAACAAAGGAAAACAGTCCAACAAGACTAAATAATAATAGTTTAATCATTAAGCATATTTAAGGACCTTTAGTCATTAAGCATATTTAAGGACCTTCTCACAGGCTCTAGATAATATTCTGAGCCATATCCTGTGAGCTAGCTTGTAGAGGTTGAAACTCCTACCAGGTGGAAGAAGTTAACTACATGATGACCAGACTGTAGTCATGACATAAGCTGCCACAATTCCAAGAACTGGCCTCAAGGAAATGGGAACAAACCGACCCTGGAACTGAAGATTAACTAACTGTACTTAAAACAATCAAGATGATGCTGGTCAGACCACCGATGACCAACATCAAGGTGACTGTCAGAGCTGGCTGTGCTGTTTCTGCATGGAGCCCCCTCCCTCCACCTATAAAAGCTTTTGCCTACTGATGGTCATGGGGTCGGGGCGGATCGGCCTGTGAAAAGGAGTCCGCCCTCCCCACCCCACGCCACCCCAGTTGCCAGCATCCAATATAAAGCAAACTTTCCTTTCCACCAACCTTGCCTCTTTATTGGCTTTTGAGCGGCGAGCGACTCCACTTCCAGTTACAGTAGGAACATCCTACAGATGGGATATGCTGACCAACTTTTAAGTAAACTCTATGAGGTGGTACGTACCCATCATTGGAAGTACCCTAAGAGGGTCCTGAAACCAGAGATAGTATTGATGTAATTCTCTGCATTGCTTAGATGGTGGAGCAAAGTATGCTCTAGGGACTCTTCCTACCCTAAGATATTGTCACTTCCCAGATCCTAGAATTCCTGGAAGAGAACTTGTGATGTTTAGTTTTAGTGATATAATTCCACTAAACTTAAAGTTTTGACCACTGTTGACTGTTGACAGTGTTTGCTACCACTAGAATTACCTAGGTGAATAAGATCCAGTCCATCCTCTCAAGAATCTTATGCTACCATAAGCAGGAAGGTGAAAATGTTGCTCATGACTCATAAAACAAACAAAATACTTGAGTGTTCACAGGAGAAAAGGTCCTGTCTAATAGAAGAGTATCATAGGAAGCAGGATGAAGTAGGTAGCCTTTGAAAAGGACTTTGAACCATAGCTAGGATTTTGAAAGACCATCGGAGCAAAATCTTTTTATGGCCTGGTGTTTCATATTTAGTTGTTTCATGTTTGCTAATTATTTATTAACATCCAGCTTACTTTATAAACTTTTTTTGGAGAGTTAACCCTACCTACTCCTCAGCTTTAGTCATTGTAATGTAATGACATTTAGTTTGTAAGTACCCATTCATTGGCTCTGAAGTGAGATAAGACCAGAACTTCCAGTCAGAAAGAAATCTTACCCATAGGGTCCAAGTGGTCTATCATTAATTCTTCAAATTCCATTGTTGTAGATTCATTCCTTTAACTTTCATCAGTATAGTATATATTACCTTTCCCATTCCTAATAGTCATACTTTTTATTTGTGATGTTTGATTTTTTTCTTTATCAGTCTTACTGTAAATTGTCTATAATTTTAATCTTTCCAGAGAAATATTTTGCTTTGCTGATTTTATATATATATATATATATATATATATATATATTTTTTTTTTTTTTTTTTTTTTTTTTTTTTTGCGGTACGCGGGCCTCTCACTGTTGTGGCCTCTCCCGTTGCGGAGCACAGGCTCCGGACGCGCAGGCTCAGCGGCCATGGCTCACGGGCCCAGCTGCTCCGCGGCATGTGGGATCTTCCCGGACCGAGGCACGAACCCGTGTCCCCTGCATCGGCAGGTGGACTCTCAACCACTGTGCCACCAGGGAAGCCCTCTATATTTTTTAATCAATCCCTGCTCCTATTTTAAAAATACATTTCATCCTATTTTCTTTGGTTTTATTCTTTTTTAATGTAACTTCTGGATGTGAACACTTAGCTCATTTATTTTCTGTTTTTTTTTCTTTTCTGATATAAGTATGCTCTGTGGGGTGAAGGGATGTGTCCAGAAACAAGAGGATAGAGGATGCTCAAAATGTTCTCTGTTCTATTCCACAGTGTCTTTTGAGGGCTAGCCCTGCTGCTTGCAGAAAGGTTTGCTAACAGAATGCACTAGTATGACTTTTCTGATCCTTTATATATTTGCATTTGCAGGGTTTATACTCACAGACTCTTTTTTGTTCTTAGTAAATATCTACATTTCATAAGCTGCCTAGAGGAGATTGTGTAGTGCTAATTACTACCTCATATTCTGAACAGCAAGTTGTGGGGACCTAAAAGACATGACATTAAAATGTTCTCTCCAGAGGATATACCTTTTTCATCAAAAGTAAAACTCTTCCCACATAATGTATACAGATTACTAAGTACTGGTATTGTTTTAACTAAAAATTAAAGACTGGTGGAAAGAAATATAAACAATGACCTGCACCCATTCTAAAATCCATTGTAGTTTTCTGTTACGCAGTAGTGCCTAATCTAGATTTTATGTTTTTTTAAAAGAATTGAGGAAATGGAGACGAGTTGTAATAAATAGAGTGATTCATGTCATTCATCTATCAAGAAATTAATGTTTTTCTTTAGCATCTAACAAGTTACTGAGCTCGGTTCTAAGGAGATAGCAAAGATTTATAAGCTACAGTCTCTGTTTTGAGATATTTATTGCCCCATATAGTAACTAAAATGTTATTTGAAGTAAATATGACATAGATAGAAAGTGACAAATGTCAAATGGGAATATGGATAAGTGCTCTGTGAGTTCACTGCTGAGAGTTACCCTGTCTCCCTTAGTCCTTATAATTTTTATCCAGTGTCTAAGGTCTTTGGGGTCCTGGTTACCTAGCACTTGGTTCAGCTCTCTTGAATCGCTTCTCTTCTAATAACACTGAAAAAAAACCACCTTATTTTTATTTCAGATGCAGCAACACGAAGTTAGAACAGCTTAAGCTATCACTTATGGTGGCTTTTGAAATGAATAAGCTATAAATATTTCTCTAGAGCTATCATAACCATTAGGAACCATAAGCAAACAAAAACCCAGATCAATAGTTAACATCACAGTGAAATAATGTCTCGTTTCTTCTTTCCAGAGGAGACTACACAAAACACTTCATTCTCTCTAATCTGCTCTAACCCCATCATATACCATCGTTTGTGATACTAACAATTACAACAAGGCAACACAGCATGCTTATCAGCTCCTGCCTTCCAGAGGCGCTCAGCTTGTACATACAGCATGAGTTATGGCTCATAGAGACATTGCCTATTATCTGTAATCAGTTTTACTCTGATGATATTCTCAAAATGCATTCTTCTTTTCCAATAAATGATAAATTATAAGGCTATTGCTGGCAAAGAGAGAGTCATTTTTCCCCAGCCAAAGATTTATTTCCCTGCCAAGTTGCTTTTGAATCTTGAATGTCACTTTCAGCTGTTTCCAATTCTCTAAACAAGTATCTGCCAATCACCCAGACGTGTGAGGGGCAGTGCTTGAGTGTGTAGTTATTTAATGGGAAATGTTGCCATCAGAATTGAAGAGATGGTCTGTCAAAATCGGAGAGGGTGGCAAGAAGGTATTAGGAGATGGAAGGGGGGTCAAAAAAGGAAGGAGGAGGAAAAAATAAACAGACACAATGAAGTAGAAAATTTCACAGGTAATAAAATCTCATCAATTTGGGATAAATAATAAACTATTAAAAATATAGTTTTTCAAATGAGGCTAAAGTCTTTGAACTATCCTTGGAAAAGGATTTCCTAAGTATAGAAAAATTGTAAACAGGATTGCAAAGAGGCTAGTTAATCTACACCTAAAAATTCCTTATGTCTTTTAGTAGTGTCTATTTATAAAAGCAAAGAGATTTCCTGTTCTCTTTTACACCAAAGCAGCTTCAGTGAGTCTCACTTAAACCTTCATTAAGCACAGATTTTGTCACTGCACTATAGACTAGAATTGGATTTAAAATATTGCCTAATTCAGGCTTCTTACTACCAAATTGCTTTAAATTAGTGATCTGTTAACTAGATTAGGACTAATATGTTAATAATTACTAATTTGTAGTTCTGCATTATTACTTTGCCCAGCAACTTGCTGATGACGAGTAACAATATAGGTAGAATAAGGACTTCCAGATATTTACAGGGACTAGGCAGGGACTCTTTGATTGCAGATGCCTGGACATCAGTGTCACAAATATCTGCTCACTTAGGTTCCATGAACCCAGCATTGCCATAATTAGTGATGTTGAGCATCTTTTCATGTGCCTCTTGGCCACGTGTATGTCTTCTTTGAGAAATGTCTGTGTAGGCCTTCTGCCCATTTTTCGATTGGGTTGGGTTTTTTTTTTTTGATATTCAGCTGCATGAGCTGTTTGTACAATATATTTTGGAGATTAATCCTGCGTCAGTTGCTTCATTTGCAAATGTTTTCTCCCATTCTGAGGGCTGTCTTTTCGTCTTGGTTATGGTTTTCTTTGCTGTGCAAAAGCTTTTAAGTTTAATTAGGTCCCATTCGTTTACTTTTGTTTTTGTTTTCATTACTCTAGGAGGTGGATCAAAAAATATCTTGCTGCAATTTATGTCAAAGAGTGTTCTGCCTGTTTTCCTCTAAGAGTTTTATAGTGTCTGGCCTCACATTTAGGTCCCTAATCCATTTTGAGTTTATTTTTGTGTATGGTGTTAGGGAGTGTTCTAATTTCATTCTTTTACATGTAGCTGCCCAGTTTTCCCAGCACCACTTATTGAAGAGACTGTCTTTTCTCCATTGTATATTCTTGCCTCCTTTGTCATAGATTAGTTGACCATAGGTGCATGGGTTTATCTCTGGGCTTTCTATCCTGTTCCAGTGATAATGATTTCTTCTATGTCTTACGTTTTCGTCTAGGAATTTTATGGTTTCAAGTCTCACGTATTCAAGTATTTATTCCATTTTGAATTAATATTTGTGTATGATGTCAGATAGTGGTCTAGTTTCATTCCTTTGCATTTGGCTGTCCAGTTTTCCCGACACCATTTATTGAAGAGACTGTCCCTCCCCAGTGTATGTTCTTTGCTCCTTTGTCATAAATTAATTATCCATTTATGTATGGGCTTATTTCTGGGCTCTCAATTCTGTTCTATTCATGTCTGTTTTTATGCCAATATCAATCTGCTTTGATAACTATACATTTGTAGCATAGTTTGGAATCAGGGAACAGATTTGTTTTGCTTTCTCAAGTTCTTTTGTCCATTTGGGATTTTTTTGGTCATTCCATACAATTTTTAGAATTACCTGTTCTAGTTCTGTGAAATATGCCATTGGAATTTTGATAGGAATTGCATTGACTCTAAGATTGCTTTGGATAGTATAGGCATTTTAACAGTATTAATTCTTCCAAACCATAAACACAGAATAAATTTAACTGAGGTGGTGAGAGACCTGTACACTGAAAACTATTACAAGACACTGGTGAAATAAATGGAAGAAGACACAATTTTAATATATTATGCTTTCATTTTCATTTAGTTCAAAATATTGCTTAATTTCTCTTCAGAATTCCTTGACCCCTGTGTTAATTAGATGTGTGTTGTTTGATCTCCACGTATTTTGGGATTTTCCAGTTATCTTTTATTATTGATTTCTAGTTTAATTCCATTGTTGTCTGAGGGTAGACATTATATGTTTTCTGTTCTTTAAAATTGTAAAGGTGTGTTTTATGGCTCAGAATGTGGTCTGTCTTGGTGAATGTTTCACGTGCACTTGAGAAGAATATATTCTGCCATTATTGGATGAAACAGTCTATAGATGTCAATTATATCCAGTTGATTGATGGTGCTGTTGAATTCAACTATGTCCTTACTGATTTTCTGCCTCCTGGATCTGTCCATTTCTGATAGAGGGATGTTGAAGTCTGCAAGTATGGTAGTAGGTTCTTCTATTTCTCTTTCCAGTTCTATTAGTTTTTACCTCACATACTTTGATGCTCTGCTGCTAGGTGTATACATGTTAAGGATTGTCATGTGTTTTTGAAGAATTGACCTCTTTTAGCATTATGTAATGTCCTTCTTTATCCCTGATAACTTACCTTGATTTAAAGTCTGCTCTGTCTGAAATTAACATTATATACGTAACATTTTTTTCTCCCTTCTTTGCTCCTCTTCCTCCTTCTTTTTCTTCTTCCAGATGTATAAATTATGTAATCTGTCAACACAGTATCTTTGTTTTGGCACAAACTAAAATGAAAAATTATTATCTGCAAGAAACTTCAACCCTTAATCTTATTACCTCTGTGATCCAAGTCTCCAGTTTTCTCCTTAAAGCCAACAGCAGTAACTCCACTACAGAATTCACAATTGTAACTATTTTTAGAGGAGAAATGATAGAAAAACAGACCAACAGTTGTATTAGTAGAAAACTGTTCTCCCTATCCTCCTCACCACCACCCCAGGAGATTTCTGAATAACCCAGTAGAGCTACCACTTTGTCACATCAAACCCGAAAGACCAGAAGGGTCAGGATGCCAATGCACTGGGAGCATTAAAATGTCACTGGAAATGTAACAAAATAAAATGCTTTTGTATTTAGCAAAACTCCTCTCAAGGAAGAGTTAGCAGTATGTGTTCAGATAGAATGGTGGTGGTAGTAACATGGGTAGGGGTTAAGGGATGGGCCCCCAAAGCACATGCTTGAATAACAGTTGAGGGCTGCTAGGTCATCTTCTGAGATTTGTAGGTAGGTTAATTGTAAGACTTTGGTTTTTCTGAAGAAAAAATGGGAGTTTGTGATCAGAGCTGAATTGCCTAAGACTAGTGGTTCTCAAACTTTAGCATATATCAGAATTCTCTAAAGGCTCATTAAAACATATTGCTGGGCCTCACTCAGAATTTTTGACTCAGTGGGTCTGGAGTGAGGTCCAAGAATCTGAATTTCTAACAAGTTCTCAGGTGAGACTGATGCCACTGATCTTGGGGACCACACTTTGAAAACCATTGCCCTAAACCAGAGACAAGACACTAATCACTGGCACCGTAGTCCTACTTTCCTACTCCTTCTCCCATCTAAAAATAAATATTGGGAAAAAATTAAAGACAATCAGTTTGAAGTATGTCATGTTATTAGCATGTTTGGTGTCCCTAGTGATTAACTTGCACAGAGCACTTGCATGCCTTGATCCAGCCATGACTACAAACTAATAAATAACAAAGCCACTGCTTCCTTGTCTTCACCCTCTCACCTGTATTTTCCCTGTGTTGTTGATCATAAAATGGCTTCCTTCTTATCATGCAGGAAAAGAGAAAGGGATTCAGGCACAAATATAAGAAAATATTTGACAAAATCTTACTTTTCTAATGTAACAGTGTTGTGAGATATAAAAACACATTTTATCTGTTTCAAAGATTGAATTTCATTAGTCTGTTAGAACATGCTTCATTATACTGGTTGGTGATCTCTATTGAAAATAAGATTCCCAAATGCCATGCCAGCTTTCGTATTTCTGAGAAGAAGGTCCAAAAATATTCCATTACATTTCCCAATAAAAACTGTTCATTTTAGAATAAAGTTGTAGAGATGATTGGCCAGTCTACTCTTTTATTTATATTCTTTTAAAAATCTGTCTCAAGCCATTACAATGATTTGGCTCAAGCATTTCATTTTCAATAAACATTGAATTGCTTGACAGCCACAGTTTTATTTTACTCAACTTTTAATCTGCGGATCCTAGCAAGTGCCAGGCACACAATAGGTGTTCAATTTGTTTCTGACAAATGATGCAAATTTGCATAATACTTTTGTAATTGCATTATAATCATACTGCAGGGATTCTGCCCATGTGACCCACTGCTTCACAGCCAGTCATTCAGCCAATCAGACCTCAAATCTTCAGTAAAATACAGAACCTGGGATAGAGCCACCCACGCAGTGCACATTAACAAAAAACTGGGTGATCTTGTGATCTGAGTGAGTGGTCAGTTGGGTAGAATTCTGTTCTCTCTCACAATAAGGGGAAGAGATTTCATAATTCTCACAGTTATCCATGTTTTGTTGCCTGTATTCACAGCCCTTCTTTCATAGCACATGAATCTGGTCCATTTAGAGCAGACATTTCCCTCAGAAAAGGCCCAAGTAATATATTTCCAGATGCTAACCTTTTTATAAGATTTTGCAATACATTTAAGAGCCAGGCATAATCGACGCACTTGATACATTTTCTACATTAAATGTTATCGAGTTGTTTCTTTTGATATTAAAAATGTGATTTTCATATCTGATAAAGATCATGTGTAATAGAGTCTGACTCTATTTCTGGTGTCTGACTGCTGACAGCTTTCAAGCCCCACCACTCTCCTCTGCCTTCTACACTCTGTGTAAGCTGATAAAGAAGCCCAGATCCTCCCTCCTTTGGCACAGGTGGAATGTCAAACCATGCAGGCCCCAGTCTATGGGCATGGGAACCCTCATCACAGCCCATTCTCTAACACCGTAAGCCCCAAGCCAGTCTCAGTTCCATGCTCTCTCAGGCAATTTTTGGACCTGCTTTTAAGCCTGTGCTGCTGTCCCTAGAAAGCCTGAGTATGTGAGTAATAAACCTTTTCCTACCTTCTTGGTGCATGTGTGGTATCATTAGTCTTGACATCTTGAAGCGAATTTTGGGTGGAAGGTCTGTCTCACTCTGCAGAAAAAGTATCAGGAATATGTAACTGGTATCTGGAAGATACAAAGAACTCTTACCCATTGGCTTGTTAAAGCCAATAAGAAGTGTACAAAGGAGTTAAACAATCACTTCAGAAAATAAGATACAGAGATTGCACACACGTGAGAAGATGCTCAGTATCATCAGTCAATAGGAAAATGTAAATAAACCATATAAGATATCACTACACATCTATGAAATGGCTAAAAAGATTTTAAATGACAATTCCAAGTGCTAGTGAGGATGCAAAGCAACTGGAGCTCTTGTACATTGCTGATGGGAATGTAAAATGGTACAGCCATTTTGGAAAACAGTTTGTTTCTTACGAAGTTAAACACTTACCATACAATCTAGCAATCCCACTTCTAGGTAAGAAAAATAAAACATATGCATACAAAAAACCTGTACACAGTCATTTATAGTGGCTTTACTCATAATCTCCAAAAAATGCAAACAAACTAAATACCCATCAACTGGTAAATGCCATGAACAACCAAATGCCCATGATCAAACAAACTTTGGTATACACATAGAGTGAAATAGATACATGCAATAACATGGATGAATTTTAAATGTGTTATGGTAAGTGAAAGAAGTCAGATTTCATAAAGCTACCTAATATATGGTGATATTTATAGGACATTCTGAAAAAGGTGTAGCTATAGGGAGAAGAAAGAGATCAGTGGTTAGTTACCAGGGCCTGGGAGCATTGGAAGGAGATTGACTCCAAAGACACAAGAGGGAATTTTGGAGAGTGATGGAAAATGTTCTATATCTTTACTGTGGTGGTGATTACATGGTGTTTACATATGTCAAAATTTGTAAAAATGTACACAATAAAGAGTAATATTTACTGTATATAAATTACTCCTCATAAACCTGGCTTTAAATAAATTGTGATTCTAATTAGTCAATGCCTTCAGCACCATTATAGCCAACTTGTATGAAATGCATACTACCACTATTTCCAAATGTACTGTGATGTTTCTCTTCATCAAAAGCAGGAACCAAATAAATTCACAGGATTTTGTGTAGTGAAGACTTTAAAGACCAAAAATGTTTTCATTTCTTTGTTTGCCACCTTTTCTTCAGCCTTTTTCCTTTTGCTGTTTCAGGCTAGTCATAGTGAAGATTTAAATCCTATATTTTCAGACTGCTCACTGGAGATTAAGTAAATTCAGGGGTTGACATGAAAACATTCTAAACTGTTTGAGTTCATTTAACATTTTGCCTGATAATGTTTTTGCTCATATATCTTATCAATTAAGGGGTAATTTTAGATGAGTGAATATCATTAAGAGAAGTATTAAGCATGGATATTTAAGCACTTATATTGGCCAGAGGAGAATAATTTGATTAAATAATTTGGACAGATTCCCTCTCGATGTAATTCTGTGAGGGACAAAGGGGGAGAGCATCAGCTCCCCAGGGGATTGAATGGAATCGATAATCCTGTGGTCAAACAAGCTAGGAGAAGCACTTTACTAAAGATGGGGCTTTTTGTCTTCATTAGAAAAATTGAAGATGCTCTAAAGAACTCGAGCATTAAAGATAATGGTGTCTTTTAGAAGAATTTGTGTGCTTCATGGCTTAGGTACTTGATTAAATGGCTAATTCACCCCCTACTTATCTAATTGATCTTGTTTTCTCCTCCTTCACCCTGCCCTTAAGATATCAGAAGTAAATGACATGTAACCACTAGAAACTTCTTTCTCTTTACTTACCAGGTATTGTCAAACTGTATCTACTGCTATCACAGGTTCTCTTGATACCTGAAGATGATGAACTGTATTATGGGGGTGACCATATTTATATTGGGAGGACAGCTCCAAACTGCCTTGTGGATGAGAATCCCTTCTTAAAATTATTTGGCTATCATGGAGGAAAAAACGAATTCCTCTGTTACATTCATTTCTCTTTTTTTTTTTTTTCAAATAAAAGGCCCTTTACTATTATGGGCAAAAAGTGACTTACTCCTTAATCCACTTTCATGTTCCCCACAGAGCCCCCATAGGGAAGCTTCATCTCAAGGGAGGAGTGAGCGGTAACCATGAGCAAGCATGGCAGATGAGTGGCAGTTTCAAAGGGGTCTTGAAAATAAACCATTATCCATCCCTCTCCTCATGAAATGTGATGGAGGAGCAGTTTTCAGTCACTCTTCTATTGCCGCACATATGCTTGATAACATTTATATATGTGACATAGTCACTAATTCATTCTGGATTAGAATGTATCCATTCAGCACCTACTATTTACCAGGCACTCTTCTAGACATTAGTGGTACAACAGTGAACAAATAGACAATAATTCCTTGCCTAAAGGAGTTTACATTCCAGTGTTGTAGACAGGAAATAAAGAAGATAATAAGTACTATATATTTAAATATATAAAGAAATAAATAAGTTATATCTGTGTAACATATAAGTTATACATTATATATGCAATTTGTATATAAAATAAATTGTATATACTATATACAACTTATATAGCTATCTAACTTATATATATGTATATTGCTTATATCTGTATATAGTGTATGACTTAGTAACTATTATTATGAAGAAAAATAAAGTAGAAAAGAATGATTAGAAGTATCTGGGCAGAGAATCATAATACTGGATAGTGGCTGGAATAGTCTCATTGAGAAGATTCCACTTCAGTTAGAGACCTGAATAGCTTGGAGATATCTTGGGATGAGCATTTGAAGCAGAGCAAACAGAAAATGCAAAAGTCATGAGCAGGAGCACACCTGGCATTTCAAGTAGAAGCAAGAAATTTAGTGTGACTGGAATGGACTGAATGAAGGGGCAAATAGTAAGGGGTGAAGTCAGAGAGGTAACTGGATGCCAAATCATGTTACAGCCTCGTGCAAGCAAGGCATATTAAAAATTGTGGCTTTTGCTATGAAAGAATTGGAAAACCATGAGAGTTGTGAGCAAATACATAACATGATCTGAAGGATCCTTTAATTATCATGAAGCTCTTATAGGGAAGTGGCAGTTGGGATGGTGAAAAGGGTTTAAATCCTGAATACAGCATTGTTCTGGGTTCAACAGTGTCCCCTAAAATTTCTACCTGCAGCCTCAGAATAAGACATTATTTGGAAATAGGGTCTTTGCAGATGTAATTAGTTAAGTTAAATAAGGCCATCCTGGATTAGGGTGGGTAATAAAACCAATGACTGTTGCCTTTATAAAAGCATGTGAAGACAGAGAGATGCACAGGGAGAAGCCATGTGAAGACAAAGGCAGAGATTGGAGTGATGCATCTACAAGCCAAGAAACACTAAATATTGCTGGCGGCCATCAGAAGCTAGGATGAGGCAAGGAAGCTTCCTTTCCTAGAGCCTTCAGAGAGAGCATGGCCCTGCCAGCACCTTGATTTCAGACTTCTGGCCTCCAATATTGTGAGAGAGTAAACTTCTGTTGTTTTACACGACCTGCTTTGTGATTCTTTGTTATGGCAGCTCTAGGAAGATAAAATACTCATGAAGACACAGCCAACAGGAAGTGCTAATGGATCAATGAGTGTAGTCATAGGAAGACAAGTAAAAAAATACACCAAAATTTTAGATTGGAGCAACTGAAAAAATGAACTTTAGGGACGATATTTGGAGTTCAGTTTTGGACAGATTTTATTAAAACATCCCTGTACTTAATCCAGTTATACAGTTTTTAGACTATTTGCTAAATCCTAAAGGAGAATAAGTGGAAGGTAAGTTATACTGTGGCATGCACCCCAGATGGAAACAAGGATTATAGGTTTAACAAAGAGCAGACTTTAATAGATTATTTAAATAAGTATTTAAATCATTATCAAGAAATAACGTGAGTACAAAGTTATATACCATTCTCAAACTCTTCCAAAATATAACAGAGGGAGGAACATTCCCAAACTCATTCTACAAGGCCACCATCACCCTGATACCAGAACTGGACAAAGATGTCACAAAAAAAACCTACAGACCAATATCACTAATGAACATAGATGCAAAAATACACCTACCTAAGGAGACAAAAGACCTGTATGCAGAAAACTTTAAGACACTGTTGAAAGAAATTAAAGATGATACAAACAGATGGAGAGATATACCATGTTCTTGGATTGGAAGAATCAACATTGTGAAAATGACTATACTACCCAAAGCAATCTACAGATTCAATGCAATCCCTATCAAACTGCCACTGGCATTTTTCACAGAACTAGAACGAAAAATTTCACAATTTGTATGGAAACACAAAAGACCCCGAATAACCAAAGTAATATTGAGAAAGAAAAACGGAACTGAAAGAATCAGGCTCCCGGACTTCAGACTATACTACAAAGCTACAGTAATCAAGAGAGTATGGTACTGGCACAAAAACAGAAATATAGATCAATGGAACAGGATAGAAAGCCCAGAGATAAACCCATGCATGTATGGTTACCTTATCTTTGATAAAGGAGTCAAGAATATACAATGGAGAAAAGGCAGTCTCTTCAATAAGTGGTGCTGGGAAAACTGGATAGCTACATGTAAAAGAATGAAATTAGAACACTTCCTAACACCATACACAAAAATAAATTCAAAATGGATTAAAGACCTTAATGTGAGGCCAGACACTTTAAAACGCTTAGAGGAAAACACAAGCAGAGCACTCTGTGACATAAATCACAGCAAGATCCTTTTTGACCCACCTCCTAAAGAAATGGAAATAAAAACAAAAATAAACAAATAGGACCTAATGAAACTTAAAAGCTTTTGCACAGCAAAGGAAACCATAAACAAGATGAAAAGACAACCCTCAGAATGGGAAAAAATATTTGCAAATGAAGCAACTGACAAAGGATTAATCTCCAAAATATACAAGCAGCTCATGCAGCTCAATATCAAGAAAACAAACAACCCAATCCAAAAATGGGCAGAAGACCTAAATAGACATTTCTTCAAAGAAGATAGATATACAGATTGCCAGCAAACACATGAAAATATGCTCAACGTCACTAATCATTAGAGAAATGCAAATCAAAACTACAATGAGGTATCACGTCACACCAGTCAGAACGGCCATCATCAAAAAATCTACAAACAACAAATGCTGGAGAGGGTGTGACAAAAAGGGAACCCTCTTGCACTGTTGGTGGGAATGTAAATTGATACAGCCACTATGGAGAACAGTATGGAGGTTCCTTAAAAAACTAAAAATAGAACTACCATATGACCCAGCAATCCCACTACTGGGCATATACCCTGAGAAAACCATAATTCAAAAAGAGTCATGTACCACAATGCTCATTGCAGCTCTATTTGCGATAGCCAGGACACGGAAGCAACCTGGGTGTCCATCGACAGATGAATGGATAAAGAAGATGTGGCACATATATACAATGGAATATTACTCAGCCATAAAAAGAAACAAAATTGAGTTATTTGTAGTGAGGTGGGTGGACCTAGAGACTGTCATACAGGGTGAAGTAAGTCAGAAAGAGAAAAACAAATACCGTATGCTAACACATATATATGGAATCTAGAACAGAATGGTTCTGAAGAACCTAGGGGCAGGACAGGAATAAAGACACAGATGTAGAGAATGGACTTGAGGACACGGGGTGGGGGAAGGGTAAGCTGTGACAAGGTGAGAGAGTGGCATGGACATATATACACTACCAAACGTAAGATAGATAGCTAGTGGGAAGCAGCCGCATAGCACAGGGAGATCAGCTTGGTGCTTTGTGACCACCTAGAGGGGTGGGATAGGGAGGGTGGGAGGGAGACACAAGAGGGAGGAGATATGGGGATATATGTATATGTGTAGCTGATTCACTATGTTATAAAGCAGAAACTAACACACCATTGTAAAGCAACTATACTCCAATAAAGATGTTTTTTTAAAAAAGTAACTGAAACTAACTGTATGGAAATAAACGTATTTAAAGTACAAAAAATTTTAATAAATAAATAAAGTAGATTGGGCAGCAAGGACAGCTAGCTGCCCTAGGAATAGCCTGGAATTAGTCAAGGTAAAGAATACATGAATTTTGGACAAATTATTTGATTAAAAGGAATTTAATACAGTATGCTTTTTTCATAAAGGACTGCTGAAGGAAAAGTTCTAAAAACTGAAGGAAGGAATGATGGTAAAACAAGAAAAGATGAAAAATAAGCTGGCAGAACTCAGGAAGGAAGTAGAAAAGAAGAATAAAAAGTGTAGTAGGTCTGAAAACTAGTAAAATAAACACATCTGAAAACAGCAATATGGTTGTAAAACAAAAGAAAATCACACAAAATAATGCAAAAACTAAGAAAAAGTGATTAGAAATAATTATAGATATTGACGACAAAGGAGTTCAAACACTGTCTAATTGATGTTTCTAAAAATGATAATAGAACAAATGACACATAGATTCCATATACTATTCCAAAATATTCTTAAAATAAAGAATGTCTTAAACCTTTGAAAAGTTAGTGAATTTCAAGGATAAAGAAAAAATCCCAGGGGAATCACCATGGAAAACTAAAATTATTTTAAAAAATCATATTGCCTTTAAACTTCTCCATAATTATATTTAGTGCCCAAAGATGTGCATAAAACTTAGTTACAAATCTTTGAAGTGAGACCCAAGAATCTTATACCAAGCCAAGTTATCCTCTGAGTCAAGTATAAAAGCATCAGACATTCTCAAGCATGAGAAAAACCATACGCCATGAGCCTCACTTGAAAAAAATACTTGATTCAACTAAAAAGAAATCAATATTAAAAAGAAAAAAATTAGAAATGAAGAAACTATAGTGAAGGACTTGCATTCAACAAAAAATTCATTTATCAAATTTTATAGAACTGAGGGAATTATGAGGAGAGAACAGAATGTATATGTGAACATTGAGAATTTGAGATAAAGGGAGGTGGGATAAGATAAGAGGAATAATTTTCTCATATTTAGAGTGGAAAATCAACTGATAAGGTCTAAAATTAAACATATAACTAAAAACATACTCTAGCCATTATCCTAATATGAGTTGTTTTTCATTATCTTTCCATAAACTCAGAGAAATATTTTATAAACTAATAGCTCTTATGATGAAGAAATATTTTCTTTTACTATGTATTATGATCTTATTGTAGAAAATTATGCCTAATCATCTTACTATATGTGTAAATATTATAGATAATATTCACCAAATGTAGACAGTGATTTTGGAGGGGAATAATTTTTAACTTTCTTCCTTCCATTTTTCTATATTGCTTGACTGGTTACAATGAGCATATGTAATTTTTTGTGTGAAAACAATTTATTTATAAAAGATAGGCCCATAATTCTTTATTCAAAACCCTTGGGACCAGAGGCATTTCAAGATTAGAATTTTTCAAATTTTAGAAAGGTGGTAAGGTACATGTGGAACATCCTTAGGGGATCTAAGCCAGCTCTTCAAAACCAAACATGTTAATTTTGCTATAGCAAAAGTATGAATATTCACACTCATGGGAAAAATATTATTATACTTAGCCTTTTTAATGTGAGTTCAGATCAGGTGCTATCAAATGATTTTTCTGCAAACCAATAAAATTTTTTTTCATTTTTAGAGCTCTTTCAATTACAGTTTTATAGATAAGGAAATATGGACCATTCTGTTTAACTTCAATGTCCACTTAATGTAAGCAACTTAAAGTACTATAATCATACTAATATGCTGTGTATGCAGTCTGGAGAACATATAGTTCCTGCAATTCTTCATCCTCAACATGTTTTCCGAACTACACAGCAATTCTTCTGTTATACACATCTTTCTTCATCCCAACCCTTATCCCTCACTTTCCTGGGTTTTATCAACACAGGAAGGAAGGATGGTAGGGTTGAAAACACACTAAGCTGAGAGTCAAGAGATTTTTGTTTTAGCTCTGCTCCCTAATAGCTTTGACTTAGACAAGTCAATTTCCTCGATGAGACTGTCTGTCCACACCATACCAAACACTTGTAGCACATTTTAAATCTAATTATAGGAACCCAAAGGTCAGTTTTGAGTGGAAAACAAGGGAGGGATTTATTAAACAAGAACAACAGTGAGTGGAATGGAAGGTAGTGACCAGGCAGCTGGGCGTAGATCCATTTCAGCATTAACATACAGGCTTTGGTAGCATCCTAATCAAAACACAATCTCTCTTCTTTGAAAAATATCTGTCAGATCTTCGCATTTGGCCAATTGCTTTGATGTACTGATACCCTAGGCTACCTAATGGTACACTCAATCTCTCCACATTAGATAACTGGACACAATGTCAAACTAGATCAGGATTTAACCTGATGTTTTATGAAGTTCAGTTGGATTCTCAACCAAATCCTCCAGATCTATAAATGTGCACATCACCTAGTGAAAAAAAAACAAGTACCACAAAAATCTTCAGCCTTTAATTTCTGTGAACCATTCAAATAAGTTTAGAAATAATGAAAACATGATTCTCCCTGTTAAAATTCCTGTATAATAGGTATGTAAGCATATTCTTCCGACCTGGGTTTGGGTGAAATAGCTCCATTATGAACAGCTTTTGGCTACGAAAGCAATGAAGCTGTGTTAAAAGATCACTTAAAGTCATAAAAAAAAAAAAACACAATTGAATTGCTAAAGTTCCATCAGGAGAAGCTCTAGAAAGACTACGTGGAGGAAATTTCCAGCTTAAGATTTTGGCCTGTTAATAAGCTACAATAGGAAGTCAGGCATTTTGGTTGCTGACTGACATGGAAAGACCTTTAAAACCATATGTGCCTTTGGTGGTTACTTTTCAAAAAGAGAAATTCTGCCAGGGATGTCTGGTAAGATTGCATCCTCCAACTAGGCTGCCTAGGTAAGGGGTGCAGGATTCAATGTGGCACCATAGTTCTCCTGCATCAGAGGTAAATGAAATAGAAGCCAATGGCTTGTGTTCTCTGATTGGCACCCAAATTACTGAGAGGGGGTCTATTCTTAAAGTTTCTTAAGTACTGTGGGTACTGGGTTAGTACCAAGAGGGTCTGTGTTTATGGGCTTGTGCTCAAACCAGCAGACCTCCTACTTTTCAGGCCACAAAACGTGATGACTTCTGTGATGTTGGAGGTTCTGGGACCACAGGTCCAGAGGGTTGGATTTGTGAACTCAGTCAGGCCAACACTGAACCATGCTTTGAGTTCAACCATCGGCATCTTTTCAGCATGTTACTTGGGACCAGCTCAAGCCTTTGCACCCAGAAATAAGCACATGCACACATATATGCACACACATACACACACAGATTAGGTTTTTCTTTTTGAGCAAACCAAATTCATGTTTTTTACACGTTAGCACTTCTTTCAGCCTGCGGAGTAGTCGTCTGGATGCCAGCCGCATGAAAGGTGTCTCTGTTTTTTACTTAACTACTAGAAGAATTAGCTTCCTCTTCCATAAAATTTGACTCTTTTCTCTGAAAACATTTCAGAAATGTGGTGACGTTTAGATGAGAGTCTTTATGGGAGTGCTTTTTTACCTTAAAACCCTACACAAGCATTCTCCGTGTGTCTCATGGGGGGATAGGTCCCCCCAAAAGTTAATAGATAATTTTGCAAAAAACAAAATAAATAAGTTGTCAGCTCAAATTAAATTGGGAAAATTTTAGCTTAAGACAGAAGTCTTTACTGCAGGACTTCCCAGAGTCCATAAATCGCTAAGATACAGTAAGAATTTACGAGGGAGAGGTGTACTATACAATGCTGCCCATCCTACCTCACCTTGGAGTTATTCTTCAGTAATCATCTCAAGGGACATTTTCCAGAACACACTAAACCTTAAAATACAAGTCATGTTACAGTGGGTATAAATGAGCTGAGCATCCTTAATAGAATTAACCAGAAGGCATAATGACATTCATGCTTCTGCTCAAAGGAGAATCGAATTTTAGTTTGTAAACTCAATCATAGAAGTATTTTTCATGCTGGAAAGGAGGTAAAAGCCTTCATAACTTCATCACAGCTTAGACAGTACACAAATGGGGCAGAAGACTGATCCCAGAAGAGCCACACAAGGTGGACAGCAGGGCTGCAACATTTCTGGGCTGATTGATAAGTGACTAGTGAGGGTCGTTTGTAGAACATATTGGAAGATGCAACCCCCCTTACACGTCATATTGGGAAAAAATTCTTATTCAAAAATTCTATTGAAAAAATTCTTATGTGACTACATCAGCCTTGAAAAAACTACAACACATTAAGTAGATAAGGGTTACTAGAACATGGGTGACTCAAGAAGAAGAGAAATCCAACAAAACCAAAGAAGAGAAAAATGTATGAAACACACATGGGTTCCAACTTGTAGGGATGGAAGATTGAAAATTAGTATGAGAACACTATCATGTTCTGTCTCATTATATAAATTATTCCTAAGTTAATTATATGCTAAAGTAGTCAATACAATGTTGAGGAGAAGAATAAAGGTGGAAGACTGACACTGTCCAACCTCAAGACTTACTATAGAGCTACAGTAATCAAGACTGTGGTGCTGGTAAAGTAATAGACAGATCAGTGGAACAGAGTAGAGAGCCCAGAAATACACCTACATAAATATAATCAACTGATCTTTGATAAAGGAGCAAACGTAACACAATGGAGTAAAGACAGTCTTTTCAACAAATGGTGGTGAAACAACTGGACATCCACATGTAAAAAAAAAAATGAATCTAGATGCAGACCTTATACTCTTCACAAAAATTAACTCAAAATGGATCACAGACCTAAACGTAAAACTCAAAGCTATAAAACTCCTTTCTAAGATAACATAGGAAAAAAACCTAGATGATATTGTGTACGGTGATGACTTTTTAGATACAGCATCAAAGGCATGATCCATGCAAGAAGGAATCGATAAGCTGAATTTCATTACAATTAAGACTTCTGCTCTGTGAAAGCCATGTCAAGAGAATGAGGAGATAAATCACAGGCTGGGAGAAAATATTTTCAAAAGACACATCAGAGAAAGAACTGTTACCCAAAACAAACTACACAAAGAACTCTTAAAACTCAACAATAAGGAAATAGAAGTAGTTAAAATAGTTAGAAAATAAATAGTTGAAAAATGTGCCAAAGACCTTAATAGACACCTCATGAAAGAAGATATACAGACGGCAAATAGGCCTATGAAGATATGCTCCATATCAAAAGTGATCAGGAAAATGCAAATTAAAACAATGATATACTACTACACAGGTATTCCAGTGGCCAAAATCTGGAACATTGCCAGCACCAAATGCTGCCAAGGATGTAGAGCCAACAGGAACTCTCATTCATTGCTGGTGGGAATGTAACACAGACACTTTGGAAGACAGTCTGGTGGTTTCTTACAAAACTAAACATACTCTTACCATATGATCCAGTAATTGCAGTTGGAAGCAAACAAGATGTCTTTCAGTAGGTGAATGGATTAATAAACTATAACACATCTAGACAACAAAATATTATTCAGCACTAAAAAGAAATGGCCTAACGAGCCATGAAGAGATGGAGGAAACTTAAATGCATATTACTAAGTGGAAGAAGCAAACCTAAAATTATGACATACTGTATGACTCCAACTATATGATATTCTGGAAAAGGCAAAACTATGGAGACAGTAAAAATATCAGTGGTTGCCAGGGCTGGGCGGGGGGTGGCAGGGTTAGGGATGAATCAGCAGAGTACAGAGGATTTTTAAGGCAGTGAAAATACTCTATATGATACTATAATGATGAACACATGTCATTATACCTTTGTCCAAACCCACTGAATGTGCAACACCAACTGTGAACCCTAATGTAAGCTCTGGACTTTGGGTGAATATGATATGTGAATGTAGGTTTATCATTTGTGATAAATGTACATATTGATAATAGTGGGGGAGAATATGCATGTGTGGGGTCCCAGGGTATATGGGTATTCTCTGAAACTTTCTCTCAAATTGTCTGTGAACTTAAAACTGCTCTAAAAATAATAGCCTTAAAAGTAAAAGAAGTTGGCAGGAAAACAAAAATATTTTAAACCAAATGTTTGAAGATGTTTGAAAAGAAAAATATATTACTTTTTCTTACAAACTATCTTCTTATCACTGTTGGAAAACAATCCTGAGCTGGATCATCTTATGATGCTGATTCCAAACAGTAATTCCTGTTTGCTTAAGAATTCTAATGGAAGGTAGGGAAGCATCAAATGTTAGGTTTTTGGTTATCTTTGTGTTTAGAAGAAAAGTGAATTGGCTCTTATCCAATTAATTTTAAGAAGCTTCACATTATCCAGTGGGCAATACTATTTCATAGTTACTATGGCTGTGCAGCAAACCACAACAAAACTTAGCTTAAAACAATCATAATATTCATTTTATTTGTGAATCTGCCCCCTAACCAGAGGTCAATGAGAACAACTCATTTCTACCCACTTGGTATAGGGCTAGTGGAATCAACCAGAGGCTTCTTCACTCACACGTCTGGCGATTGATGCTGGCTGTTGGCTGAGGGCCTCAGTTCCTCTACATGTGGCCTCTTCACAAGGGCTAGTTTGGGCTTCCTCACAGCAAAGTGGCTGGCTTTCAAGGGCAAGTGTCTGAGAGAGAGCAAAGCAGAAGCTGTATTGCTCCCATGACCTAGACTCGGAAGCCAAATGGCATCACTTCTGTCATACCAGTTTATTGGTTGGAACAGTCACAAAGCTCTGCTCAAATTCAAGGAAGGGAGGCACAGTCCCAGGTCTCAGAGGGAGGAAAAGAGCATATGTATATAGGTGCAACGATCTTTGGAAAATTCAATCCGCTACAGCTTTACTAGAAGCTGATTCAGTTCTTAAAATTTCTAATTTGTCTGTGTGGAGAACTATAACCAAATGAAATGATAATTAACAAAGGATAGAGCTGAAATGCATTTTCTGATATGGCATAATACTTGCTATTTAGACAATCTTTTTTCAAATATTGTTATTATTTAGAAATAGATAAGTAACTTACTAGTTAGAAATTCTAATTTGAGATAGTATAATAAGCCAGTTAAGTCAGTAAGGGCAGAATTTTTTGAAACTCAAAGTAGCTCATTAGCATCAATTAATAAATTAAGTCAATGTAACCTTCCCAGGTCTTTGTACTTATACTTCAAGAATTTTCAATGCAAGGCAAATAGTCCAACATTTACTCTTAACAAGGAAAAAAATGAAAATCAGTTATTTTGCACTTAAAACACAAGATAAAAATTGAGAAAATTCTCTGAAGTCAAAGTTAGACTACCCCAACATTTCAAAAGAGGGGAAATAGAGTGAAATTTTAATTAATAATTAATGTAACATAATGGGGGATGATTTAGAACAGAATGGAAAAGATAAACTATAACACTCCAACATATTTCTCTCTTTTGAATTCATATCAGTATGCTACTTATGCAAATTATTGCTTCTAGTCATTACCACACACATACATATCTATACATATAATTTACATTTTTTCATCTTGCCTTCACACTAGATGTGTATTCACTCCTGGCTCCTTACCTATGAATACTGTGGGTATTTGATGCATGCTGTAAAAAATTAATGACAATGAAGCGAGGTAATTATTTTGTACATCATCATAGCGTGCAAGAGTTAAGAACTTTGAAGAATTTGGTTGATTTGAAGGACTCTCTTTTTGAACAAAGTGAGGAAGCTCCATTATGACGTTTTGCTCCCCTTGCTACTACAAGAGGGTGTATTATGTGGGTGATACTTGAGGAGGGGAAAGAGTACTAATTTCCTTTTATTGCTCACAGATTACTTCAAATTATTCTCACAGCCATCTGCCTCAATTAACATCCAGCCTATTACTCATCTGCTTTTGTTCTCAAGGATGAACATCTTTATAGCATAATTGAGTATTTTTCCTTCCATAAACAAAGCATCTGGCTAAATTGCCTTTCACAAAAGCCACTTTTAGATAGATAGTTAAGTATTATGCTCTAAGATAAGAGCCTGAAAGACATAATGCTAAGTCTTCTGAGAAGGAAAAAGGTACCTAGTGCCCTGAATGTTTTCCACAGAATACTCAGAGTACCCAAGAGTTAATGAAAGGAACTCAAACTCTCAGTCCACGAGAACTGGTTTTAAACACCATTTGTGACATGAGCAATATTGATAAGCCACTTACTATCTCTGAAATTCAGTTAAATTACCAAAAATTGAGATTAACACTCCCTGTCTTGCAGGACCGTCACAGGGATTAAGTGGAATAACATGCAAAAGTGTCTGATACTAAGCAAACAACTGATAAATTCTATTTGAACATCTCTCCCCAACTCAGTCTTTATAGTTTTCTGCTTTTAACTTTTTAAGCATTTCTATTTTGCTTTTGTGATAGGTGAAGATTTGAACTTACACACACACACACACACACACACACACACACACACACACACACACA
>NW_021703785.1:51486039-51557678 GCF_005190385.1 Monodon monoceros | reverse complement strand
CACACACACACACACACACACACACACACACACACACACACACACACTCTGGAAGGATTTCCCCTGACTACTGTCCTTTGTGTTCCTGATTATTCCCTCTTAGGAAATCGTGTTGGCCCATCATACTCTAAGCTACAGTTCAGATGGTCATTAGAGAGTTCTAGGCACTATAGATTTAGTAACCTACTTACCCTCAGGTAATTTCAAGGGTCCTGGTGTTTCCTTAAAAGCTGAACAATATCAGGCTGATGTCACTATGCTTGAATTTTCTTTGGCAATACAGTTCTCTTAATAACTAAGAAGGCTTACAATGTATCTGTTTCTAGGCAACTCCATAAAAAAAATCAATAGCTTTTGTCTAGCTATGACCTTTAAGAATTCCTGTCTCCTATCTTCTGCCCTTTCTTCATGATCCTCCCTCAAGGCAGAGAGAAGCAAAATACTTAGAAGAGGAAAAACAACCCACCCTCAATCTGATCAGTGCTGCCAGATTTTTCCCTTTCTTGAAACAGAGAATTCTTAGGAGAGTTTCTTAGGAGAGACTCAGGGACCCAGTCTTACCACTTTATCATCTGCTAAGTTTATTGTTTTCTTACCTCTGCTTGTTTTATTTTATGTGGAAGTAGAACAAAAAGCATTGGCTTTTGTAATGGGAAATCTAACTCCATTTTCAAATGTCTTATTGCTGGTAGCTTTTATGCCTCATCCTTCCATCTTCTCCTTTTGCCACACATCTGGACAAGTGGATAAGAAAGTCCGGGTATTCCTTTGGGAACAGCAGGAAATTCAAACAATGCAAGGCCCTTTCCATTCACAAACTCTCACATGGCCTCACCTGCTAACCACAATAAAAATCCAACCCAGTCACCTTTCTTTGCTCCCTCAATCCATTTTGGTCCTGCTTGAGAGGCCCACCCAGAGACTTCCATTATGTAAGTAACAAACTTTTATGCTCTATTGGTGTATGTATAGCATCATCAATCTTGACATTCAAGCCAAACTTTGGATAGGGTCCCTCTGCCTCAGCAGATAATCATCCAGCTTTTCTAATGGTATTCTCCATTAACTTATATGGCAAGCCACAAACAGAAAAGGCCTGTCTTAGCAAAGCTATATTATCTTCTATGTTTGCCTTTTTTAAAATCATAAGACATATCTAAAAACCTCAAGAAATACTCTAATTTTTCCCACCACTTTTTAAAAACATTATAACTCCATTCAGCAAATGGTCTGAGTTCAAGGTACAAAAATTCACAGTTTGATAAAATATTTCCCCCTCACGTAACAAGAACCACCAACTGCCCAGCCTAGAAAACAGGGATTGTTTCTGTCCTATATCTTAATGACTCCTGTCCTCAACAAATGACATCTTTTTAGTAACTGTTACTTCCAGCATCCTAGTTATGGTAACAAATTCCATATTAGTTAGGAGACCATCCAGTGAAATTTTAAAAATAATCAAAAGAGGACTAACCAAAGGGATTCATTGTCTCACACAACAAAAAGTCAGAATCTTCCAGAGTTGGCTAAATCACTGGCTTAAAAATATTAGTCTCTGATTCAAGTTTTAAGAACAATCTGGGGTAGGAGTAGGTCTGACAGGAAATAGGTTTTTTGTAAGCAATCAATACTGTCTGCCACAGTCAGTCTCTATACAGTTATTGAATATCTATGATATCCCAAATGCCAGCCTACCCATTAGGGAGATTACACTGAAAAAGACATTCTAGAATTAAAGGAATTCTTACTTGCTGAAGAGTAATTTGTTTCATATAAAAGAAATATAATCCTATGTTACTATGCCTAAACTTTTCCAAAAAAATCATTCAAACAATCAAATGTTAAATCTCTTTTCATAGATCCTCAAATAATGCCATATTTTAGTGTCTTTATATTATAGAACTTGAGCTTCTCGTGCAGCCTTTTTTTCATCCTGGAAATTTTAATTGTGTCTTTTTCATTGTTAACAAGAGACATATGTCTTAAGCTGATTATTTAAAACATCCATGTTTTATGTAATGGACTCCATTTTCTTCTCGACATTCAGCATAGAGCTTCTTATTTTCACTTTGACTCACTTCTTTCTGTAGCTGCTGTAGAGATTTCTTACTGGAATTTCTTTTCAATTCATTTCTGGTTAGCTCCACTGTTTCTATGAACCCATATTGCCTGTCATTTTTTGGTTCTCTTTTTTGTTTTGCTGGCCTGTATCCTCAAGTAATTTATTCATAAAAGTTATGGGAAGAATACTTGAAAAACCTTTAATTGTAGGAAAATATCTTCTTTTGACCTCATACAGAAGTGATATTTTTGGCTATGCTCTTCAGCCACATATTGTACAGCTACCATGGCGTTCCTCTCTGCATTGTATCTTCCAAAAATTCAACAATATGTCTGATTTGCTGAACTATTTTCTTGTAATTACCATCATTATTCTTTTGGTGGGGGAGAGAGATTTTTAAAAAAAGCAAAAAAACACCCATGCTTAGTCTGCCTTCCTCAGTGAGGTCAATTTCCTAAATTTTTTTGAAAAGTTATAGCTTTAAGCTAAGCCTGTCTACCGTTCTACTTTTATATTCCATTCTTACAATTTGACATCAGTTTGATAAATATAAGTGAAGGATTAGTTGATCTTGTAGATAGTCCTGAACTTATTAATGAGCTCTTGGGTTTAAAGGGACTTTGAAAAGTCATGCGTTATACTTGCTTTCTAAACACCCAATTCTTAAAATTATCCTAAAAAAGCCTATTATGTCATTCTTTTTAATTGTAAGGTGATAAATAATCCAGAATCCCATGTACATCTGGGAATTTAAGAATTTTACTCCCCAGCTTTTCCTGAGAATATTTACTTAGTGTTCATTTCTCAATAATCTTTATTTAAATTATTTCTAATATTTCTACTACATTACCCTCAAACTTGCTAGACAAATTAAACCACACAAGTGTAGTTTTCTCACTTTTAGAAAAATTAGTAATTTTTTATTATAACTGAGGAGATAGACCTTTTTCTAAACTCTGATAAAGGATGATTTTTCTATCTGATATCACATGTTTGGGCAGTACAAATTTTCAAGTGCATTACTAAAACTTTGACCTCTGGTATTAAATTTCCTCCAGATATCAGAGTCTGTTCCATAGAGATAACATTAATCTCCTCTACCAAGACAAGATGTTCCCATTATTCACAAAGATAACAAATTCCAAGATTTGCTGACAAGATCCTTTTTTTCAAATATTCAGACTGAAGAGGTGGCAAAACTCACTTAGAAGAAGAAGACAGTGAGGCTAAAGATCAGCCTCCCTAATGTTCAGAACATGAATTATTTTAATCCCTTTCCTGATAGGCATATATGATTCAAAGTGTACATACATCTAAGGAGCATGATCAGGGGTTAAGTAAGAGATTGGTATGTTTTTCCTGCCTAGATAGAATTGTATTTTGTCCTTGTAACATATAAAATCTGTAAAAGTTATTCATGATATTATAGTTTTCTAGTTTGACTTTATGTTTGAAGTATGATTTTTGAAGCTCTATTGATTATACAGATGCTTTGGTAATTTGTATATGACTAAGACCTCAAAGCAGTGAAAATACTACAAAAAAATTGGATGAGAAATCTGCCTTAACCTACAGAAGTTAAAATACTGATATGACATTTAGAAGAGAAGGGTGAATAGCTTACATTGAAAACTGATTCATAGAAAGTTAAGTCTTCCAAACAAACAAATGTGGGCGAGCTTTTCCCTCAGTCCTTCATATTTTTAAAACATTTCTGAAGTTGTTTGTTGCATAAAAACCTCTCTTTATCAGATTTAATTATCAAAAGGGCAAGTATTCCAGAATTGAGCTCTACTAACAAGTTGTGTAAGTTCACCTCTCCAGACCTGTGTCTTATTCTACAAAAAAGGAGGGGCATTGGTCCTCATAATCTCAGTAGTCTGTCCCAGCTCAAGAAACATCTGATTTTAGAATTTTTTTTTTGCTGTAAAATTCCCAATCAGTTAGATAAATGGTGAGTTAAGATCAGCTCACACCAGTGGGAGCATCAACTCTTTTTTAGCCCAAGCACTCTCTGTAGTTCTAAACTATAAATCCTGACATTATGGGATAGAAATATGATTATGAGCTAAATGAACTGGTTATACGAAGTTGACTGTCTCAGAGAAAGGGCACTTGTTGAAAACCTGGGGTCTTCAAAAAATGGCAGTATACATGTGTGCACATGTGTGTGAGTTTATGCAGGTATGTGTGCAGTTGTGGGTAAGCATGCTTGTGATTTGGGAGGAAGATGAGAATATTGGTGTCAGCATGATGAGAACAAGTAGAGCTTTCCTCAAAGGAACACTCTTTTCAGGTTCTTTGGCAATGTTGATAGAATGTGACAGTTTTATAAAAAGTCATGATTTGGTCCACACATACCAATTTTAGTTTAAGCTCTTTCCTCTTTCAGGGCAGAGACATAAGCAAGGTGCCCATTGATGTGTCACACTATCTCTGCCAAAATGTCTGAATTAATGAACTGCTCAGGCTCAAAGACTCTAAAGTTGAATCGCTCGGCATTTTACCAATTTCTTTTCTTTTTTGAAAAAGACAACACACAGAGCAGATTATTCCATTTTCAAATGAAACTGCTACAAATGATATTTCCAAGCTAACCGATAACAAGAAAAACAATTTCAATAGGTAAGCATTTATCAATAATCATGTCAGCACATTTTTCAGTGACTTGGAATGTTAATGTAAGAAGGGACTTCAGTGATTATCTCCTAGACCAAGGGCTGGAAAATTACAGCCTGTCAGCTAAATCTGGCCCACCACCTGTTTTTGTAAATAAAGTTTTATTGGAACACAGCCACACTCATTCATTCATGTATTGTCTATTTGCTTACCTGTTACCATGGAAGAATTGAGTAGTTGTGAAAGACAGTATGGCTCACAAAGTCCAAAAAATGTACTCTGGCCTTTTACAGAAAAAGTTCAACTGGTCTCTGATCTAGACCAGTTGTTCTCAATTATTATCATGATCATTATGATTATTATTACTATTATTATTTTTTCTCATTTAAGTATGAGTGGCCCTGGCTCTTTTTTCAAAATGGAAACAACTAAATAATTGTTGTTTCCCCTGGTGATATATTTTTCCTGGTAATACACATTGCAGACACTCTGCTACCTACCATCAGCCTTCTTTCCTAACCCAAGCTTTCCTTCTAACCAAGCACTGATTTTGCAACAAGAATTCTCAGTACAAATTAGGTGCTTCTGGGAAGTGGCACTCATACAGGATTTTGAAGTCTTGGAAACATGGGACATTTATGCAGTAATAGTCCAATGTAGAAATTAAGGTGGTGAAGAGGACAGCTTCCTGCTTCCTGGATCATAGCTTCAGTAGTGCATTTGTAAGCCCTGTAGTTCCAGTGGTGGCCTTCTAATCCTCTGCCTTCCTGTTAGGGGCTGAGATAGTAGGGCTTCTGGCAGGCAGGCTGAAGTTCTGGGTCATTCTAGATGCCCTGTCCTGAAAGTGCCCCTTTAGCCATTTCAACTTTGTAAGTACATATCTGATTTAAATATTTTTGTATTTAAAATACCTTAAGTGCCTTTTATTTTCTCTACAAAACATAACTGTTACATCTTGATCACATACTGAATTCTCATATATGTGAACCTGGTTTGAGATCCTTTCTCTTCCATTCATCCAAAGTCTCCTTCAGCTTCATTACAGTAGTTTTGAGTTTTCTATTTGGTAGGACATGAATCCTCTTGTTATACTTTAGAGGGAGGAGAGGGCATTCTTGAGCATTAATCCTTGCAAATAAATTTTAGAAACAGTCAAATCTCCCTACATCTGCCTACCACAAAAATAGTGAAATTTTTATTAGAATTCCATTAAACTTATAAACTACTTGGAAGATTAATATCTTTATAATATTGAAGAATATGGTTTGCCTCTGTTTCTATAAGGCTTCTTCTATAGGAGAACAAAAGAAAGAAAAAAACATAAATTCCACACATGATTATAATTGTTTTTTTTAAGATGGATACTGAAACAAAATGTAATATCATAAGGGAGTATGAATTCTGAAGGTTTTCAAAATAAGATTATTTACTAATCAAATAGTATCTACATACATTTGAAAACAGTAATGTATACAAGTGAAAGACATCATTTACTGGACCTAAACATACTTGGGGTATATATGGATTTGAGTATCTCTTGAAATAATTCCAAGGATTTCCAAAGTTATGTTGTTGGGAAGCACCAATTTACACCAACCATCCCCTCACAGTGACAATTCTTTGGGCAGTGCTGATCAATTAATGTAGAGGCTAAAATGGTAAGGAGAATTCGTTACTCGGTGGGTAACTATTTCATTCATGGAAAAATTTAATAGAAAAAGATGATCTCTTCAGGTGAAGCCACATCCACCTATGGTCCTGTCCCCTAGAGCTAAAGTGAATACATTTTATTCTCTGGAGCATTCCAGTTTTTCAAATACCGGATAATAATTTTCATCTCACCCACGCCCACTTCAGTTGTCTCTTGCTAGTTCCTTCAATTTCCTTTTACAGCTTATTCCCAAACCATTCTAGTCACCCTTCTGCAAATATACCTAAGTTTTTCAGAATCTCATTTAATGAGAAAAACTCAGCATGTGCTAACCCCAACACTCCAGGTGTGTTCTAACATAATCTACTGCACGTGTAGATTTGCTGCAGAACAAGTATTAGGATCACAGTATAAGATATTTTAACTCCTATCACACTTTTGGCTCACATTGCACATTTATCACTTAGGTTTTTGGGTTTTCCCACCTGAACTCTAAAGTCAGGTAGCTCAAAGTCTGCACATTAAAAAAAAAAAAAAAAGCAGAATCAAGATGGCAGAGTAGGAAGATCCTGAGCTCACCTCCTATCACAAACACACCAAAAGTACAACTACACATAGAACAACTCTCTCTGAGAATGACTTGAAGACTAGCAGAGTGGCACTTCTACAACCAAGGATATAAAGAAAAAAACACACCAAGACTGGTAAGAGGGGAAGAGAAGTGATCTAGTTGGGACCCACACCCCAGTAGGTGACCCAGGAGATGAGGGGGATATTACAAGCTCAAGGATCCTCCCTAAAGATTGAGAGATTTAAGCCCCACATTGGGCACCCCAGTGCTGGGGTCTGGCCCTGGGAAGATGGGTTCCCTTGGCTGGTTTTGAAAGCCAGTGGAGCTAACCACAGGGCTATAGAAAACCATGTTCCACTCTTAAAAGGCACTCACACAGCCTTGCTTGCTCCCAGTCCCAGCATAGAAGCAGCAGAGTGAAAAGTGCCTGGTGCTCTAGATGGCCTGCCAAGACCAAAGTAGCTTGCCCTCCAGGCTGCACCAGGTTCTGGGTCCACCCCCAACCCCAACCAATGTGGCAGCCCTCACATGCCCTGGGAAAAGCTTCAGCCTGTGCCAGGCTCCAGCTGCCTCCACCCCCATCCCTCTACCACCTAGGCAGGGGCCACTAACATACTGTGGGAGAATTAATGGCTCACACCAAGCTCCAGCCTTCCCCTGCCAAAGTGGAAGCCCCCAACGTGCTCCAGGAGAAGCCCTAGCCTGCACCAAGTTCTGGCTCTAGCCACCCCCTCTGGCTCCAGTCCATCCCTGCAAAGGTGACAGCCCTGGTGTGACCCAGAAAAACCCCCGCCTGAGCTCACTTCAGATCCACCTCTCCCACCAAAGCCGCTGGGCACACACAGCACAGGGACACTTCCACACAAAGACATGCCTTCAAGTCCAAAATAGGTAACTGTTTCACCTAATTTCATAGAGACAACCAGAGAAAATCAAACTAAATGAGAAAACAGAGGAATACATTTCAAACAAAAGAACAAGAAAAATCCCCAGAAAAAATGAATGAAATGGAGACAAGTAATTTACCTGATAAAGAATTCAAAGTAATGGTCAAAAATGCTTATTAAACTTGGAAGAAGAATAGATGAACACAGTGAGAACTTCAACAGGGACCTAAAAAATATAAAAATAGAAACAATAAGAGCCAGGAAAATATAATAACTGAAATAAAAATACACTAGAAGGAATTAACAACAGATTAGGTGATATTGTGATACTGAAGAATGCATAAGCAACCTGCAAGACAGAATAGTGAAACCACCCAATCAGAACAGCAAAAAGAAAAATAATATTTAATAAGGATAGTTTAAGGGACCTCTAAGACAACATCAAACATATTAATATTTGCATTAAGGGGGTCACAGAATGAGAAGAGAAAGAGGCAGAAAACATATTTGATGAAATAATGGCTGAAAACATCCCTAATCTGGGAAGGAAATGGATATCCAGGTCTGGGAATCACAGAGTTCCAAATAAGATGAACCCAAAGAGACCCACACCAAGACATATCATAATTAAAATGGCAAAAGTTAACTTTATAGAGAGAAATTTAATGGCAGCAAGAGAAAAACAGTCACATACAAGGGAGTCACATGTAAGGCTATAAGCTGATTTTTCAGCAGAAACTGTAGGTCAGAAAGGTGTAACATTATATATTTAAATCGCTGGAAGGAAAAACCCTGCAACCAAGGATACTCTACTTGACAGTGTTATCATTCAGACTTGAAGGAGAAATAAACTTCTCCAGACAAGCAGAAACTAAGAGTTCATGACCACTAACCTGGCCTTATAAGAAATGTTTGAGTCTTCTGTAAGCAAAAAAAAAAAAAAAGAAAGAAAGAAAGAAGGAAAGAAAACAATAAAAAAGAAAGAGAAAGAAAAGAAAGAAAGAGAAGAAAAATTTTAACAAGAAATAAAATATATGAAAAAAATATCTTGCTGGCAAAGGTAAATATGTAGTATAGGCAGTGGATCAACCACTTAAAAAGCTAATACAAAAGTTAAAAGACAGTAAAATCAACTATAACTACAATAACCAGTTAAGTGATACACATAAAGATGTAAAATATGATATTAAATACAAAATATGGTGGGGGGGGTAAAAATGTAGAGTTTTTAGAATGTGTTTGAACTTAAACAACTGCCAGTTTAAAACATATATACATATAGGTACATATGTATACCTATAGTACCTATTGATACATATGTACCTATTGATACATATAGGTCAATATATATGAACCTCATGGTAACCATAATAAAGAGAAAAAAACTGCAATAAGTACACCAAAAAACAAAGAGAAAAGAACCTAAACGTGACACTAAAAAAAAAAAGAAATCAAGCCACAAGGGAATAGACTAAAAGAAGTAGAAAAATACAGAGAAGAACTACAAAAACAGCCAGAAAACAAGTAACAAAATGGCAATAAATACATACCTATCATTAATCACTTTAAATATAAATCAACTGAATGCTCCAAGAAAAAGACATAGGGTGGCTGAATAGATTAAAAAAAAAAAAAACAAAAAACCAAGATTCCTCTATATGCTGCCTTCTAGAGACTGACTCACTTCAGAGCTAAAGACACACACAGACACAGTGAAGGGGTGCTAAGGGATATTCCATGCAAATGGAAAAAAAAGAAAGCTATGGTAGCAATATTCATATCAGAAAAAATAGACTTTAAAGCAAAGTCTGTAACAAAAAGAAAAAGAAGGGCATTATATACGAATAAAGGGATCAATCCAAGAATATAACATTTGTAAACATACGTGTACCTAACATAGGAGTACCTAAATATGTAAAACAAATATTAATGGATATAAAGGAAGAAATTGACACTAGTACAATAGTAGTGGGGGACTTTAATACCCCACTTACATTAATGGATAGATCATCCAGACAGAAAAATCAGTAAGGAAACCATGGCCTTAAAAGACACATTAGACCAGAGGGACTTAATATATAGAGAGAGAACAAAGCAGCAGAATATACATAGTTTTCAAGTGCACATGGAACTCTCTCCAGGATAGATCACATGCTAGGCCAAAAAAAAGTCTCAGTAAATTTAAGAAGATTGAAATCATATCAAGCATCTTTTCCAACCACAATGGCACGAAACTAGTAATCAATTTCATGAAAAAAACTGGAAAAAAACACAAACACATGGGGACTAAACAACATGCTACTAAAAAAAACCAATGGGTCAATGAAGAAATCAAAAAGGATATCAAAAAGTACCTTGAGACAAATGAAAATAGAAACACAACTTTCCAAAATCTATGGGGCATAGCAAAAACAGTGCTAAGAGGGAAATTTATAGTGATACAGGCCTACCTCAAGAAACAAGAAAAACCCCACATGAACAACCTAACTTTCCACCCAAAGGAATTAGAAAAAAATGCCCTATTATTAACACTTTGCCCATCTGCTTTATTATTTGCTCTTTCTCTTAATCTCTCTTTCTGTCTCTCATAATTTATTTCCATGTTTAAATATGTTGGTGCTCAAATTGTCCCAGATTTGGCCAGTGAGAGCACTTCAGGTGGCTCTTGCTTCCTTTTGTCATGTTTCCATCATTTTTTTGAGCACTTCCTTCCTTTCTGGCAGAGCAAGATGTTTCAGGCTCACCCACAGTATCCCAACCCTAGAATCAACCACTTCTCCAAAGAGTCCTTGTTCCCTTTAGTGAGGGAATTCAATCTGTACTTTATAATCAGTTGATATTTTAAGAGCCTAAATGTATATTAGAGATCACATGACAGCTCATCCTTTAGAGGGATGAGGTAACTTTAACCCAGAGAGTTCCAGTGAATTGCTTAGACAGCTACTGGGAAACAGAATCAGGGCTAAAGTCAGGTCTTCTAACTCCCAAATATCTATTCCTTCTATTTTATAACTTTTCAACCTTCATATAGCCCTCAGCAATAACATGTGTTTTCTCATTCTGTTGATTTTGTACCATCATTTCAACATCCTGAGATGTCTATTTATTAACCAGTCTTGTCACTGGATTCTCAGTCCTCACTCAAATGCTTGAAAAGTAAGTTTCTAAACTGAGATTAGATCTATTTCCAGCTTCATGGGAGATTTCTTGGACTGAGTTATAAATCTTTGAATAATGAGGTTTTTAATGAAACCAGGGCTAGTGCATCATTAACTGTGGAGAGAGAATGGTACTCCTTTAATCACTATTTTTGAGGAGCTTAATGGAAAAATACAGAATATTGAAAATGGTTTCTTATTATTATTTAATTTGTCAAAGCTCCATCATTTATGCCACATTTTATTATTTTTAAAAATTATTTATTTATTTGGCTTGTGTTGGGTCTTCGTTGCTGCGTGCAGGCTTTCTCCAGTTGCGGCGAGCAGGGGCTGCTCTTCCTTGCAGTGCACAGGCTTCTCATTGCTTTGACTTCTCTTGTTGCGGAGCACGGGCTCTAGGTGCGTGGGCTTCAGTAGCTGTGACACACAGGCTCAGTAGTTGTGGCTCGCAGGCTCTAAAGCACAGGCTCAGTAGTTATGGCACACGGGCTTACTTGCTCTGCAACATGTGGGATCTTCCCAGACCAGGGCTCGAACCCGTGTCCCCTGCATTGGCAGGCGGATTCTTAACCACTGTGCCACCAGGGAAGTCCCTATGCCACATTTTAAATGAGGGGGAGTAGTTTTTAGAAGTGCTACAGAGATCATTACAAAAGCACTGGGAAGCCAAATATAGTGAGGGCAGAGCGAGGGAGGAAGCACAGGAGGAAAAAAGAATTACTAAACTTGATGTTAATCCAGGCGCCAGCAGCACACATCAGCTTAGCTCATTGTCAGCAGTCCATAGAGGGACATAATGTGAAAGTTAAAATGGGATTGAGATAGGTGTGTTGCCAGTTCTGCATCCATAACATCCATCCATCCCAGGCACCATCTGTTACATCTTCAGTCTTTTTGTAATTAAGCAAATGAGCAGCTAAAACTGAAGTTCCCAGAAAGGAGGTAAAGTTAGCAAAGATATGACAATGGGGTGTCATAGGAGCAGAGGCTGAACACCGGGAGTCACCTCTATGGCTAAGGCAGAGTGAATGGGTGGTGGGCTGGAACCTGGGAACCAGGAAGGCTCATGGCTTCATGGTGGCTCATAGTTTTAGGACCTGCTGATGGCAAAGGGAAAATGCCTCTGATTTCCTTATAAAGGAGAAAGAAGAATGCACACATAATCTTGGACACACTCTGAAAGGAAAAGAGCCCTATTTGGTGTACCAGTGGCACAATGACCGTGATGCCTTCATTCACAAATCCCCTAAGATCAGTGCTCCTTTGAACAAAGTTGGCTGAGGCATCCAGGGAAGCTCCAGTCTCTGTGCTGGCAGCTGGGGTGGCAGCCATGGGCTGGTCCTGGGCCTGGGACACAAGAGGGTCTAGTGTAGCCCAACTAAGAGGAGAGCCAAATTACCGAGACTTCTAGAGCTGAATTAGCCAAAAGGGTGCTAGCCCTGACGTGAGCCTATGGGAACCACGCCTGCACAGGCTCAGAGAAGAAGGAAACCTATATCCTCCGTGATGTTTTGGACAATGAAGTGTTAGTGGGACCACAGAGGCAGTGGGATTCCTTTTACCTAGATCTTGATCTTTTGTGCTTTTTGCTGTACTGTTTTGTTTGTGCCCCAATCTCTGGAGCATTCTTAACTTGATCCCTTTCTTCCCTGATCCTTTCCTGTTTCCCCAGCCCCGCCCCCTAGACCTGTAGGAAATTTGTCCTCCTCCCAGACCATAATCAGACACAGATCCTCTCCTTGGTCGTGAGAATCCTAAGTAGTTTTTCCTTGGAGCACTGTTGGCCTTGACACTCCCCCACTCTGGCCATGCATTTCTAGCCCCTGGGCTCCTACATCATTTTTCCCACCAGTCTCCTGCTAATAACTGGCTTCCTGGTTTTCCTGCCCCAGCCTGTGCCTCTGCTATGCTTTCCTGCCCAGGATCCTTCCTTCTCAGGGAATGGAGCCACATCAGCTCCTGACAAGCCTTCCTGGGTTTGACCACCACTGTGCTTGGACTTCTGCCTATTTCTAGCTACCAGAGGCCCCGCATCCAAAGGTTCCATCTGCAGGCAGAGCTCGTGGCCTGCTGCACACCTGTTGTCGACTGCCTGCCTCTGGTTGCCTGGACCATCCTTTGTACACGTTACTGCATCCCCTTTCCCCTCAGCTGGGCCTCTGGGCTTCAGGCCTGATGGAGGTTTCCTCATCGGAGCCATGGTTGTGACAGGGGCTTTTATCTAGAAACAAGTGAACAGTGCCAGCTGAGTGCAAATACATGGCAAGTAATGTTCTAGTCATACAGACATATTCAAAAGAAGAAGTGTCCTGGCAGAGACTGGATAGCATCCAAACTGTCCCACATTCGTAGACTCTTAAAATAGTTTCAATTGGTTTCATTTCCCCGAACAGACTTGGAGGCACAGTAACAACCTCAGCAACGTGTTCACACTGATTCAGCTAATAGATGTCAAGCTCTTTGCTCTCACTTCCTTATTGATTAAGGTAGGAAAGGTAAACAGCTGAGAATGTGTGTTAAAGTGTAGTTTAGTCAGTCAGGGAGGAATGAATGCTCCTTGATCGTAGCTGTTTAGTTTAAAGAAGGGAAATTCTGCCTAAAAACACACAGATCAGAATTTTTAAACAGCCTAATCCACCCCACTGAGGACCAGGCATGCTCTCTGTGATGTTTCTTTTTGTCTGAGACAATCTCATGACCAAGAGCGAAGCTGTGTAGACCATCCCTTCCTTTCAGAATGCAGCCAAGTAACCCAAGGGAGTGTCTCTGGTTACTGCATATGTAGATTTGCTGCAGAACAAGTACTTGGATCGCAGTATCAGGAAGGCACCAGTACCACACTGGGTCTGTAATGGATAAAGCCCACTCCCCATAAGGAGCAGCTCACTCTGTCAATCACCATATTCTAGGCCAACAGTCTATGGACAGGTCTGGAGCCTCCAAGAAGCAGATGCCGGGATGAGAGTAAACGTGCAAGAAACTTATTATGGAAAACATCTGTGAGAGAAAATGAGGTGGGATCCAGGAAAAGCTGGGAGAAACGTCAGTCCATGTGCAGGTCTGACTCCAGTGAAAGGGACAGGATGGAGCGAGACAGTAACCTCTCGTGATGGAGCATTTTTCTTTCCCCACGTCAACCCTTGCTAAAATGATAGTGTGAGGTGTACCCATATTTATAATTCTTTCTCATCTTAGATCTCCAGTCACTTAACAAACAGCATCTTATCGTCAAAAGAGCAAAGGGCCATACAGTGTGATTCTTTCTGCTGCACAAATAAGAAAATTGAGACCCAGGTGAGATAGATTAGCTGAGCCTTCCAGAGCTGATCCAGGGGCCATGCTTACGAGTGCCAAAACTGGCCTCGTTGGCTATTGCTCTGGGTCCCCAACTCCTCCGCTCTTGTTAAGATCCCTTGATTAAATCATAGCTATATTGAGAAAAATGACTGAAAACAAGCCGACTCTCATGCTTTCTGTTTCTCCCTGCTCCCTGAGGGACACACTTTGAGGCAGGTGTTATCCCCACCAATTTCATTAGCATTGAGTTATAAGGATAAAAATATCCCACCTCTGTCACTGACAAGTTACCTTCTGCAGTGAACTTACCAAGTCTTCTTTTCTCTGCTAATATTCAGTGACATGTTTGTTGTCAGCAAGGCGAGGCAAAGCCAGCGCAACTGATTCAGGGTGACCTGGGCTCTGTTCCACTCTGAGCGTCAATAAAATTGCCAGGTCTGCTTTGATTTCAGAATTTGTATTGTGGGTAATGATGATATATGAGCTCATGGAACAGATTTGATTCCCAGTGATGAGAATGGTTCTGGCAGCTAAGGAGGAAAAGAAATCATTTTGATCTGCAGTACAGACAGACTAATTCTGATATGGATGCCATCAGTGGGAAATTCAGGTGGGCACAAGATACCATTTTTATCCTGACAGTTGGACCATATTGACAAAAGAGTGGAAGCTACAGTGAAGGCAAAGAAGTTGAGAAAGTGTTGGGTAGTGGGGTGGGGAGAAAGCCAGCTGGGGGAAACATTTCAAGTCAGCTGAATTGCATTCACGCTCTGATATGCCCAGCAGCCAGTGTCGCGCTGACACAATCAGGTTCTAGCAAATGATTACCGTCCTCCCACCATGGTAGTCTGAAAAGACAGTTACAGCCCAGGAAGGCAGCTCTGCAGGGCGATCAGGATCTGACAGGAGCCAACTGACACAGCCCCCAGTTGAGACTGTGAGAAACAGTCAAGTGGCAGTGGTAATTAAAGATGCCCGGCAGCATTGGGAGTACTGGCTGGGCTGGAGTTTCCATGGGGGTAGCTCCCTTCCTGCCCCTGTTCCCGTTGAGCAGAGCAGACTCTCCTACTGGTCTGAACTAGCCTAAGTAAGATTTTTTTTATTGTGGTGAAATATACATAACATGAAATTTACCACTTTAACCATTTGTAAGTGCAATTCAGCGGCATTAAGTATATTCATACTGTTGTGTAACCCATTACCACCTTCCATCTCCATAAGTTTTTCATCATCCCAAACAAAAAACTCTCTGTTATAGAATAACTCTCCATTCTGCCCTTCCTTCCTGGGAGCCACTATTCTCCTTTCTGTCTCTATGAATATGTTTATTCTAGATGCCTCCCATGAATGGAATCATACAATATTTGTCTTTTTGTATGTGACATTTCACGTAGCATCATGTTTTCAAGGTTCATCCGTATTGTAGCATGTACTGGAGTTGTGTTCCTTTTCAAGGTCGAATAATATTTCGTTGTGTATATATACCACATTTTGCTTATCCAAACCTGACATTTGGATTGTTTCCACCCTTTGACTATTGTGAATAACGCTGCTATGAACATGGGTGTGCAAATATGAGTTCAATTCCCAGCTTTCAATTCTTTGGGGAACATACCAGAAGTGGAATTGTAGGATCATATGATATTTCTATATTTAAAGTTTTAGGAACTACCATATAAATAAGAATACTTAAAGTGTATAAAGCCTCATAGATGTTTTAGAGAAGCCCTTCTGTGGCAGGTTAAGCAACTTCCCTATATTGAACGGAGAAAATTACTATAGGAAGAAATCACACTGCTTCTCACGCAGTAATCCTGCATCTATAATATAATCATTATATTTGTCAAAATTTTCTGAAGCTCCATTCATGTGCCCCACACTGGTAGGTGCTGGGGAACACAGCAGTGAACAAGACAGGATCCATCGCTACCAAGGGGAGTAGAGGGAGGTAATAAGTCAACACAGGGAGGAGAGCAGCCAGGCTAAAGGATGCCGAGACAGAGCTGAGAGCCGAGGCCGAGGAATGTTAACTGCTACCCACTGAGTGCCTAATAGAGGTCAAGCGCTAGACACTTTTAACATAGCCTAATTTAATCCTTACATGGGCAGTATTGTCATCCCGTTTTACAGGTGAGAGAACTGTGAAGCTCAAAGGGGTAGCACTCCCCAGTACTTAACAAATGGCATCTACTTCATCGTCTCATTCGTACTGCGAGTCAGGCAGCCAGGGAGACCGTCACTCACAGCACTGAAAATAGGTTCTCCCGACTTCATTTCAGACCATGGTTCTACAACTTACTAGGCCTGTCTGTGTAGCTGAGGAAACATACAAACATACCATGTGCTTAGATTTCCAGTCACAGTTCGTTTCTAGCAATGAGTAAATTTGGAACTGTATAAGAGGAAAAAAATAGAAATATCTCTTTAAAAATTCTTTGTTAAACTATAAATTCTTCAAAGATAGGTACATCTGTGGCCTGACACTTAATTTTTACATACCACATACAGTAGGAGTTCAATAAATCAACTTGATAAGTATTTATTGAGCAATTATTGTATGTTCACCCCGGAAGTTTGAACATCATTCTCCTGATTTTAGGGAGCATGCAGTTTGGCCCATGCAACAATAAGAAGAAACTATAAGACTATATACAGTAAGGTGGTAATTTACATAAAGTTAGTGCAAACATCTGGATCCAACAGGAATGAAAATCGAAGGTTTACCTTGTGCCATGCACCAAGCTACATGTGCTTCTTTACATACATAATCCACTACGTCCCTTACACCAACCCACAGAGGCAAGGATGAGTTACATTTCCAGTGGGAATACAGAGCATAGGTAGGTTAAGCAACTTGTCCCATGTCACACAGCAAAGGGTTAAGGTGGGATTCCATCTCAAGGTTGTGCCAATGCTCTTCACTCCAAATTTAGGGCTTTGGGGGTTCACCACTCATGAACTTCCCAAGCATAAGACAGGACAGCAACTATGGCAGGGATGGTAGGAGTCTGTGATGGGGAGTGACTGTGGAGACATGTGGAGAGTGGCATCCCCGTACCAGGTGTTCCACAGTAACACAATTACAAAGCACAGGAAGACCCAGGTTTCAAGCAGCCCCACCCACAAACATGAGTGTCCTGCTCTATAGGAAAAGAGCAGCCATCCTCGACTTTCTTTCTTGTAGTTATTTATTTTTTTAACATCTTTATTGGAGTATAATTGCTTTACAGTGTTGTGTTAGTTTCTGCTGTATAACGAAGTGAATCAGCTATGCATATATCCCCATATCTCCTCCCTCTTGCATCTCCCTCCCTCCCACTCTCCTTATCCCACCCCTCTAGGTGGTCACAAAGCACCGAGCTGATCTCTTTGTGCTATGCGGCTGCTTCCCACTAGCTAGCTATTTTACATTTGGTAGTGCATATATGTCCATGCCACTCTTTCACTTCGTCCCAGCTTACCCTTCCCCCTCCCCGTGTCCTCAATATATGTCCATGTCACTGTCTCACTTTGTCCCAGCTTACCCTTCCCCCTCCCCGTGCCCTCAAGTCCATTCTCTAAGTCTGCATCTTTATTCCTGTCCTGCCCCTAGGTTCTTCAGAACCATTTCTTTTATTTATTTATTTTTTTTAGATTCCATATATATGTGTTAGCATATGGTATTTGTTTTTCTCTTTCTGACTTACTTTACTCTGTATGACAGACTCTATGTCCATCCACCTCACTGCAAATAACTCAATTTTGTTTCTTTTTATGTCTGAGTAATATTCCGTTGTATATATGTGCCACAGCTTCTTTATCCATTCATCTGTTGATGGACATTTAGGCTGCTTCCATGTCCTGACTATTGTAAATAGAGCTGCAATGAACATTCATCCTGGACTTTCAAAGAGGAGGAAGTTATCCAAGGAAAGGACAACTCTTTACAGTCGGCCCTTGGCAGCCCACGCTGAGGGAGAACCCTGGGCTAACGACCTGATATGGAAGGGCTCCGGGACTCCTAAGGATGTGCCTGACCCCATTTTAACACTTTGGAAATCATACTTTTGGGAGGCTGAGCTTTACAACTAAAACAGCCTGAAGGAACTGAGACTCAGTGCCTTTTATGTTACGGTTACTGTTGGAGGAAATTTGAGCCTGTAGAGCAGGGTGTGAAGGAGCTAATGGAGAAGACTTTGGATTCAGACAGACTTGAATTCTGAGCCTTTTTTAACTAGTGTAGCTGTGGGCACTCCTGTAGCTTCTCTAAGCTTCAGTTTCCTTATCTATACACTGAAAAGACTAACAATGGTTTCACAGACTTGCAATTCAGGGAACTCGTTTATACGTGGAGATTATTATTATCACTCTGCTTACCATTAGTAATAAAACTCTGTCAAGCAAGGAAGGGATAGTTGACAGAAAGAGGCTCCTGAAGGGGCAGGAAGGAGTGAAAGCCAAAATCCAGGTGGATGGGTTGTCCCGAGACAGCAGGAAGGAATTAATGCCATGAGGTACTGACAGATACAAACATAGGAAATTTACCCAAGGGAGAAAGGAGAGGCAGATCTGCGCCTCTTGGCTTGGAAAAAAATTATAGGATAATTTTCGGTCAGTTTTTCCTAATGTTTCTCTTAGGTGGTGTTAAGCATAGTTTTCATTTCCTGAGCCTTTATCATTTAACTGCAGGGGCTGGGATCGGAAGAGTTCCATGTGTCTTGGAGTGGTGGAAAGGATTATCTCAACATGGAATCTTTGTGTCCAAAGTCAAGAATCTGCTTCCACATATTGAGACATCAGTGGACGTACACATCTGTGGGTGTGTGTTGTTATTTAAGTATTATCATTTGCGGGTCTGTACTGTCTTTTAACGTCATGTGCCGTGCTTCTGAAGTGGCAAAGCAGAATCCTAGTTCAAGAGCAGTCTGAGGTGGTGCAGCTTAATGGAAGAGGCAGCTACTCTGCAGATTGGATCCAGCTCCTGTAGCAGCCACATACAGTTAGAGGTGGGGATAACGCAGTGTGCCTGTAACCAGGGTTACTCCTGCCCCCAGGAAGGGCATCCTAGGGGATTTTACTTGTGCATTGAACCAGTAAGGGTTCTTCAGAGAAATGGAACTGTTAGGAGATTTTATACTTATACACTGTTGACCCTTGAATGATGTGGGGGTTTGGGGCTCTGACCTCCATGCAGTCTAAAGTCTGTGTATGTCTGTACAGCCAGCCCTCTGTATCCACAATTCTGCATCTGTGGATTCAACTAACCTCTGACTGTGCAGTACGTATTTATTGAAAAACATCCATGAATAAATAGACCCTCGCAGTTCAAATCTGTGTTGTTCAAGGGTCAACTGTATATACACACACATACACATATGTGTATATACTGTATATACATAGGATATGTATGGACATATATATAGACACACACAGGATCTATACTACATATATACCTCACAGGAAATGTATGTATATACATTTATATCCTGTTGGTTCCGTCTCTGGAGAACGCTGACTACACTAGCTAGACATGACTTGAGATAAAATTCACAGTTCAAAGGGAGAGATTTAGTTTAAGGAATTAGCTCATGTGATTGTGGGAACTGGCAAGGTCAAGATTCCTAAGGCAGGCCAGCAGGCTGAGAACTCAGGCAGGTCTTCATGCTACAATCTGGAGGTAGAATTTCTTCTTCAGGAAACCTCAATTTTTGTCCTTAAGACCTTCAACTGATTAGGCCCACCACACTAGCAAGGGCAGTTTCCTTTCCTCGGAGTCAATTAGTTGTAGATGCTAGCCACATCTACAACATACATTTACAACACCACCTAGATTCGTGTTTGATTCAAATACTGGGTACTATATAAAGCCTAGCTATCTATACACATAAAACTACCCGTCACACGCATGAAGATGGCTTATAAATAGGAGTCCTTCTTAGTCACCTACACAGTGGTGGCCAGGGAAATTTCACCAAGCTGGGCATCAGTAGAACTGGGCTTTGCACTACCCGCCTAGGTAACCTGGAAGTATATCCTTCAAACTTTCTGAGCCTCCATTTTCTCAGGTGGAGCCTAATAATGCTTTTCCTGCTTACTTATCATGAGGTTTAAGGAGATAAGGTATGTAAAAGTTTTTGGAAAAAAATCGTATTTTAATAGATAATGTTGATTGCATACTTATTATGCTCAGACGTTATGCCGGGTTCTTTACATAAATTTTATTATTTAATTCTCAAGACAATCCTGAGGTTGATACCATTTTATAGATGAGGCAATGAGAGCTCAGGGAGGTGAAGTAACTTGGGCAAGGTCCCATAGCAAGTAAATAGCAGCTAAGATTCAAACTGAGCTATGTCTGACTCTGAAACCTACAATTTAACATCTTTACTGTATTTAAATATAGTAAGATTTATTATGCACCCATATTCATTATGTAGCTGGAGGCAGGTGAACCATGTGACCAAATTCACTTTTTGATGATCACCTAAAGTACATTATAAAAGGTATCAAACAGTTCTTATTTGATATATAGTATCAAGGGAAACCAAATACTCAACAACATTACTGCATATATGCCCAGAAACTAATAGAGGACAAATCTATCCCAGTTAGTCTGCTTGATCTGCGTCTAAGCAGTTTCCCTATGTCAGTGAGTCCGATCTCTATCTCCTTACACTAAGTTCTTCAGGAAACATAAAATGTGAGTAGGTAACTTCAACACATGCTATTATACTGAAACCACTGAGAACATATCACAAAGTATCACAAGTATGGAAGGATGCAATAGGAAGAAAAATAGACTTGTAGACACAATGAAAATTTCTAGCACTTTCTCCTATAAAATTTCAGCTGTTACTAAATATACATAAGAGAAATCTTTATTGCTTCTTGGAAATGCTTAATTGCTACAAAACTCTTAGCAGCTTATAACCCTACCTGTTCTCTTACAGTGCTGGGCATAATTGACAGTATTTCAAATACTACATACTATAATAAAAACATCTGTACACTGTTTGCTTTCTGCTAGTATCAGAAAGGAGGCTAGTTTCCTGAATGTTTTTTTGTGTACATGGGGAAATGTTTTCTACCCTATAAAGCTCTGATCTAGCCCTGGTTTTAGGTGGCTTTGTAGGCATTGGAGTAAAAACCATCCCTACCCACCCTGTTATGTGCATTAATGCACATTCAGTGTAATTTCCCAGGGGTGATTCTTTGTTCATTCAGAAAAGGTTTTTGTCAGGAATTTTATTCATCCCCATGCATAATAATTCCCCCCTCCCTCAACTTAGTGAAACCACTCACTGACTTCTGCTCCCAAGCCTTATGCAGATCACACTCCAAATTTAGGGAATACTACTCATTAACAAAATACTTGATTTTCTTCCCCTTTAGGGACATGGCAGCTCTGTACCTCCCTACCCCATTAAATATAAGGTTGCCATGGACTTGCCTTAACCAGTAAACTGTAAATAAATAGAAGTAACTCAAGAATGGGGAAGGTGATTTCCTAAAGATGTACTGGGCCAGCAAAAATATGTATGTATGTTTACCGTAATGTCAGAAGTACTCCTAAAAAGCCATCTGTCACCCTGTCCCACTCCTACACAGAAGTATCCCCTAGTACAACTTGAGATTTAACCAGTGTCACCAGTCCTAATTTCCTGTTTGTTCTAAAAAGTTATTTTGGAGCTTTCACCTTTTGCTTCACAAGTAATTTCAAAGAACAATGCTTTTTAACAGCCAGTGACCTACAACTACCAGCTGTGTGTTGTGTGTTCCCTGTGTAGTCACACTTAAAGATCGCCAAAAAGTACTTACATTTGAAACTCTAGCTTTTCAAGATTGAAAAGTTAAATATGTCTCAATTACCCATTTTCTGTAATGATTTCAAAAAAAATGGATTCCAGAATCCCCTTTAGACAGAAAAAAAAAAAAGTGCTTAATAAGTAAGAGGTTTGCTGACATCGCAGTTATTACATTTAACAGCTCGGACGTATTCATTTGCCGAGGAACAAGATGAAGAGTTTGAAATGGCCTATAATAAAATGCCAGTTTGATTTGTGTGGAGGATGATATCTCTGCTCTGTCTTCATTTAGATCACTAATGTGCCTGCATAATACAACTTCCGTAATTAAGCATGATAAAAACAAATAAACAGTGCCATCTTTTGGACGATGCTTAAACTTTACGCTTAAAGACAGACACAAACCAGCCTCAGACAACCTACTCAGTACCCACCAGCATTCATCACAGATGCCAGGAAAATCTTATTTTTATTAGTAGTACATTTCCAGGGCATGAAAACTTTTATTGGCGCCATAGGAATGCAAGCCACCATAGTATGACTTGCACCTGTCCAACTGACCTGGAATTGCACACTCAGATTGGCTTTTTAACGTCTCTATGGAAATGGCTGCTGCAGCCGTGTGTTTATTTGCTTCTTGGAGCACCTGAGGACATTTTTTTCCCCTCAATTTCAGTTCCTTTCGAAATCTAGGGTGAAATGTATCTGGCTCAGGTGTCAGGTTTGGAAAAGCAGGTGGATGAATGTCGTGTATAAAAACTAGAAATGCTATTGTTATTCTGCTCAGAACTGTTATTCATAACGAAAGTGGGAGGAACAGACAAGAAAAGACTGTTTCACCAAAACTCACTTTCTGTTGAAAAGCACAGATTGGTTCAGTAGTGGGCAATCTAAAGAGATGACCTGTGCATAAAGATGCAAGTATTTTTTTTTAATTTATATGTTTTATTTTTGGCTGCATTGGGTCTTCGTTGCTGTGTGCGGGCTTTCTTCTAGTTGCAGCGAGCAGGGGCTGCTCTTCGTTGTGGTGCGGGGGCTTCTCATTGCGGTGGCTTCTTTTGTTGTGGGGCATGGGCTGTAGGCGGGTGGGCTTCAGTAGTTGTGGTGCGTGGGCTCAGTAGTTGCGGCTCACGGGCTTTAGAGCGCAGGCTCAGTAGTTGTGGCGCAGGGGCTTAGTTGCTCCGTGGCATGTGGGATCTCCCCGGACCAGGGCTCGAACCCATGTCCCCTGCACTGGCAGACAGATTCTTAACCAGTGCGCCACCAGGGAAGCCCGATGCAAGTATTTTAAAAGAGGAATTCCAGGGCTTCCCTGGTGGCGCAGTGGTTGAGGGTCCGCCTGCCGATGCAGGGGACATGGGTTCGTGCCCCGGTCTGGGAAGATCCCACATGCCGTGGAGCAGCTGGGCCCGTGAACTACGGCTGCTGAGCCTGCGTGTCCAGAGCCTGTGCTCCGCAACAGGAGAGGCCACAACAGTGAGAGGCCCGCGTAGCACAAAAAAATAAATAAAAAAAAATAAAAGAGGAATTCCAAACTGTCACTCTACTCAAGCGTTTAATAACCACCTAGCATTGTGCTGAGAACTATGCATGAGACAGTCCTGCAGCCCCTAAAATTATTGACATAATTGTTACTTGAAGGCTGTGTGGTAGGAGAAATGTTTCAGTGGTGTGATTTTAAAGGATTAGGGAATATAAAATGAAAATGGAGGTCATTTTGGTGATGATGATGGTGATGAAGAGGAGGAGGAAGAGGATAGCTAACATTTATCGAGTACTTGCTATGTGCCAGGCACTGTTTGGATGTTGTACGTGTATAAATTCACTTACTCCTCATGAAAAGTTAATGAAGTAGGTTCTCTTATAATCATGATGCCACAGATGGGGAAACTGAAACAGAGAGGATTAGTAACTTGTCCAAAGTCACATAGTCAGTTACAACTTACTAGAAAATCTCATGTCAAAGAAAACTGAAAAAAAGCGTATTTTGCCATGTGGAAAAAATCATGGGCCAAAGCCAGGATGTGGGCGTGAATATTAACTTCATTCATTCATTCAACAAATACACAATGATTTGAACACCTGTTCTGTGCCAGGTACCATTGTGAGAGCTGAGGATTGAGTGAAACAGACAAACTCCCTGGCATCACAAAACCTGCCTGACAGTGGAGCAGATAATACACAGAAACATGTCTTGTGACAATTAGGAAAGCAGGATAGAATTAGAGAATGCTTGGGGATACCACGCTACTACGCTCGAATTGATATGAGATAAAATGATTGATACCTGCCCCCAAAGCACTTTGAACCTGACGAGGAAGGCAGACAGACTCAGCAAAAAAGGTGTGTCGTGACTTGTGCTATGGGAGGCACAAGCACAGACTGCCCAGAAGGACACAGGGACCCCCATCCAGACTGGGAATGGAGGTTTCAAAGAGGGCTGTTCAGACATGGCAATGTTTCCACTGAGAATTATAGAATAGAGTTAGCTAGACAGGAAATGTGGGGACATCTTGGGAAAGAATAAACAGAAAACATGAAACTTGAGAGCTATGTATATAAAATATTCATTCTGCTTCTCTAGAAAACCTTGACTAATTACCAGTTACCAGATCTTGCCAGACTCTCTAGTTTCATATTTTGTGCTTTTTCTTTCCCAAGGTATCTAGGTGGGTAGGTAGATAGATACATGCATATTTACGTGTATAAATTCACATATTTACATAGATAAATAAGGAATTGGCTCATGCAATTACAGAGGCTAAGCCCTATGATCTGCCATATGGAAGCTGGGGACCCAGGAAAGCCTGTGGTGTCATTCAGTCCTAATCTGAAGGCCTGAAAATAAGGAACGCTGAGGACAGGAGAAGATTTATCTCCCAATAAGGCAGGAAGAGCTGAATTCTTCCTTCCTTTGCCTTCTTGTTCTATTCAGGCCCTCAGTGAATTGGACAAGTTCCACCCACCTTGGGGAGGGCAAACCACTTTACTGAGTCTACTGATTTAAATGCTAAGTTCATCCCAACATCCTCACAGACATACTAGAAATAATGTTTAGCTAAATATCTGGGCACACCTGTGATCCAGTCACGTTGACACATAAAATTATCCATCACACGAAGCAGCTCCATATAGTGGGATCTTAGGCTATGTGCAGACGAGCAGCCAGAAACAGGCGGCTCTGGAAGGTTGAGCAGAGAGCAAATCGCACCAGACCTCATCTGGCCTGCGCTGGAGCAGGTGCTAATCCTGAGGGCTGTGACGGATCGCTGGCGGAAAAGAGGTGATACAGTCCACATTCTGGAGAGAGCCCTGTAACAATGATGTAAGTCACAGGCCAAAGGGAAACAAGATAACGGCAGGAGGATAAGCAGAGACTGTCACAGCGATCGTGGGGGGAGATGATGAACTTGGGGATGAGGAAGCCCATTTTCAAGACTCTTAGAAGAAAGATGGTGATTTTTTGGACTTGAAAGAGGCATGGAAAGGAAGGCAAACAGTAAGATGTGCAGGTCACTGCCCCGGGTGACTGGGAAGATGGTCGTATCATTCACATGAAAAGAGATTCAAAACGAAGGGCAGACCTGAAGCATGATTGATGTTCCTGCCAGGGCAGACTCCCCTGTTTCTTCAAATATGCCATAATCTCTATCCTTTCCAGGCATTTGCAAAGACTGTGGCCCCTACCTTTTTCCACCTCTTTGTGGCCTCCACTCCCTGAGCTTTCCCTGGGTAATCCCTCCTAAAACCTCAGGTCTTGGCTTCAGTGTCATTTCCTCCGTAGCCTCCATGACCCCAGGCAGATGAAGCTCCTGCTAGATGCTCTCTAGTGCCCTGTTCTCTCTCTCCCCCAGCTTTATGAGAGTTTATTTTTACTTTGTCTCCCAAACTAAACAATGAACCATGTGGATTCCTCACTACACAATTCCTGCCACATGGCACACCCTATGAAATGCTTGTCGGATGCCTATATGATGAGTGTCCTATAAACCCCTAGATATATGGGTGCCAAGCTCTGAAGAGGGGTCTGAAATTAGAGATATGGATTTGGGCGTCATCAGCCGGTGGAAGCAATTTCCCTTAAGCTGATGATCACACAGCCCGAGGAGATGAAAGTGTTTTTTCAATAGCACTCTGAAGGACAGCACTAAAAAAAACCCAAAAAACGCCATGTATTTATTATGCCCCAAGCACCTCACATGTATTTTCTTTTGATGCTTTCTATCTTCCCAGGAAAGCAGGTGGTGGCATACACTCATTTTCCTTCTCTTTTTCTCTCTCCACTGGTTTCTTTTCAGTTCAAGTAAAAGGCTTTTCACACTAACAGCAGAGACAGCATAGACACACTGAAATGACTCACAAGCAAGGAGATTTCTCCCCTCCGTATCAGGGAATGACTTTTCTTCAAGGACAAAGATGAAAACAATGCTTTCGCCCGATTCCCCTTCTAAATCTTCTCCCATCTCTGAGGGTCTTCATGTCCCCTGAGGTTCACCATCCTGTGTCCCACACAGCCTAAGTTTCTCTTTGGGAATAGTTAGCTTTCTCCAGTTGGCTTAGCCCAAGCTTGAACCCCTTTCTGCTCATGGAAGAGGATTCAGCATCAATCATCAAGGCATCGTTTTCCTACCAAGTTCGCCCAGCAAGGTGATGAGGTGCATCTTTTCTGGATGAGATTAATGGAAACGCTGTTCCTGTGCCCACCTTGTGTTCAGTGCCTGATCAAGATATAACCTGGTATGCTAATGAATGCTAATTAGGGTGGATTATGGTATGGCCATCTGTCACATCAGTTTATTTCATTGGACCCCTCTGCTGGAAGGAATTATGCTCTCCTGCTCTTGTGAAGGTTATTTAATTTGAATAGAGAATAAGGAGACTTGTCCTCAGTTCACATCTCTATAGTAGTGATCAGAATCATTCACATTTATTTTGTGCCTTTTTCTGTGCCCCTCTAAATGGCTGAATGTCACACTTTCAGAGAACATGAAGAGTGACAGTGATACCAGTTAATAAACACTAAGCAAATGCACAACGTACACATCCTTGCAAAAATACAGGATTAAGTACAGGAGACCTTTCTGAGATGCTTGTCTGTGGATATTCTGCATGGCTTCTGAATTGCCGGGTGTTATTTTAAATGGGAATGAAAGCATGGCTCTGAGTTGAATGGATTATGTTTTTTAGAAGTCTTTGAAAAAAAGATTATAATAGACATCTTGAGACTTGTAGCAGAAGGCTTTTTGCTAAGGACGTATTTTGAGTGTAGATGTGCATCTCTTCTAATAGTTGAAGAAGTGATTTCAATGTGGACTGATTTACCTATTTTTCAGAACGTGAAAAGAGGTCTCTTCCTACTTCAGATACCACAGTATGAGGCAGGGCCCCTCCACATGTGGAACTGCAGTATTCTTGGAACCCCCTTCAACTCTGATATAGAAAGGATATAAGAGCAAGAGAACTTTTTGAAGCAATTTCATTTGAAGAGAACTATTCCTATGCTAATTCTCCAACACTCCTCCCTTCCAAGTCCTCTAAGAGGAAGGGTGCCAGTTCCCTCACCTCAAGCCTAGTGAAGAGGATTTTCCGGAAACTGCTTAGAAAGTATGAACCATGAGGACCAGTGCCTAATCCGCTTCTGGGAAAGTTCGAGTTGCCCATGACAGTGGTGGATAGTGAAGGTTGCATTGCCATGGGTCTACGCTACCAGAAGTTTTGGGGGCAAAGGATTTGTGAGTGTTTCCTATGGACTATACTTGGGCCAGGCAGGAGACAGGGTCATTGTGAGGTTACTGTTTTCCAACAGTAATCCCAGTTGGCCAAAGAAATTTGAATCTGTATAGAGATTTGCTATAAACTCATTAGCATAATGTCTAAAGTCTAGAAATCCAAGCTCTTTCTTTTATACATGTGGGAACTAAGACCCAGGGAGTGATTTCCCCAAGGCCATAAGTAGTAAGACTTAGAAACTAAAGCACCCAGCAGAATTGCGGCTGGAGACTCTGGGTGAGCTAGCAGCATGCAAATGTAGACCAAATCCAGATCAACATGTGGTATCTACAGCTTTCCATCACAACCTTTTCATGTGCTGCACAGGTATGCTTGAACTCTAAATGCATGCAGTGATTCCTTTTGGCATTTATTTTCCATATTCCTACACTTTTTTCCTTTTGCATCAAAATCTTTAGATTTGAAACACAGGTCACCTGATCCTTCAACTCATCCTTCTGGTCTCTGATAAATAACAGGGGAGCAGGCAGGGAAGGGGTAAAGGATTCTGATTTTCTAAAAAAGCATATACTCTTTTATTCCTGGGCAGCAGGCCTTCTAGGAATAGCTAGATATAGTTTTTTTTTAAATCCTAAATATTAAATCTTGAGGGATTTCAAAGGTAAATAAATAAGTAAATAAATGCTTTATTATGTCATGCAAACTTTTCCTTTATTCTTATGAGCATTTCCATTGTGAAAACTGGGTATCTCAGTATTAAAAACCCACCTCCTTCTCCTGGTTCCCTGATTTTTTTTCTCTTTTCCCATTAGTCATTGTCTATTTTCTCCTCCATTTAATGAGCACATTTATTCTCTTTTCCCATCGCTCCCTTCACTCCAAGATGCTGTTTTGGAGGAGGAGGGCAGGACTTCTCATCCCTTTCCACTTGGGTTTTCCTCACCCAGAGCCAGTAGGATTAACCCCGGGGTGAGTGGGCATGGGGGTGAGGTGCACACTCTAGGACCTTCTTCTCATCAAGCTGTTCCCTTGGCAGTGGCCACATTAACCTGTATTTAACTTTTTCCGAGACCAGGCCAGGTCCCATGTTTGCAAGACCAGGCCAGGTTAGAAACAGTAATAGACATCCTGAGTGGGCCCTTGATTATACTGGCCCTCATTTGTCTCTTTTTTTCTTTCACCGCAACAGAAATCCATGAGATGGGAAGGTGCTTTCCTGCTGCATGATTTATTACTCAGTCTTTGCAGGATCGGTACATTTCATTTGAATATTTGCAATCACATGCAAGTTGTGCCCAGTGCTCTGTATCTTGAATGTAGGAATCTTTACTGCACTAACCAAGACATATTATTCACCGCTCTGGAGGTAGCAGAAGATTGATTTATTCTAGTACGTTCTGCTCACCCAGCAGCTGTTGGATTCAAAATCATTTGCTTAGAAAATCCATCAGAATTAAAGAGCAAATTTCAAAATAAATTGCTATCGTTTTCATCTGCAGCCTGGCTGCATGCATCGTGGGAAATACAAAGATTCTTTTGCCTAAACGCTTCTTTGAACCTTGTCTTCATAACAATGCTTATGAGAGCAAGTGCCTCGGGAATTTTTCCAGTGACAACAGCCAGTGTTTGACCTCATGATGTTGAGGTGGGCTTTCAGCTTCATCTGATTTATGTTAACGACGAGCAGACTCATCAAAATGAGTCAGAACCCTTGAATCATTGTAGGTCTGCTGCTCTGAAGGAGCGAAAAATCTAGAAAGGGAAAATGGCTGCTCATCCAGCCTGCTGAATACTGAGAGGAGCCTGGCTCAGGGCTCTGCCCCACACAGTGAGGCTGACCTCTTGGGAAGCAGGGCTTGTACTTTCTTTGCTGGAAATGTTGAGTGGCTCCTGTCTCCTGGTCCATGCAGCATATGTACCCCTTCCAAAGCATCCTTCATGATGACCATAGTTATCATATCCATTTAACAGAACAATATGAGATTTAGAGAGGAAGTCGCCTTCAGCAATTCGGTGGCAATTATGAAACTGAGTGGTCAGAATTCTGCTTAATCCAACCCTATTGCTAACATACAGTGAATCGTGTTACTTCCCTAGACTTTATACAAATATTTTTCCCTGAACTGTCCTGAAATGATTTGCCTTCAATGGCTTATCAATTTCATTATAATCTTGACCCCAGGCTCTCTCACACTCATCTTTTAGCTAAATGCAGTAAGTATTGCCTAGTGGTTAGGGCCCTGAGGCTTTGGGGTGAGATGCCTTGGATAATTCCCACCATTTTCTCACCATGTGACCTTGGACACGTTAATCAGGTTGAACCGTATGAGATTGCCATATCTGAAGCTCAAAACCAGTCGAGGGGGCTTCCCTGGTGGCGCAGTGGTTGAGAGTCCGCCTGCCGATGCCGGGGACACGGGTTCGTGCTCCGGTCCGGGAAGATCCCACATGCTGCGGAGCGGCTGGGCCCCTGAGCCATGGCCGCTGAGCCTGCGCGTCCGGAGCCTGTTGCTCCGCAACGGGAGAGGCCACAGCGGTGAGAGGCCCGCGTACCGCAAAAAAAAAAAAAAAAAAAAACAGTCGAATATTAGCAATTTCATATGGTTCAACCTTAACTTCTCTAAATATTAGCTTCCTCCTCTGGGAGGAAGCTCCTCATAATTGCAGAATTATGATGAAAATCGAATGAGATAATAACCTGTCAAGACTTGGTATAGTGCTTGGCACGGATGAGTGTTGGCTGTTTTTATCACGGACGGGAGGAATATTAATTAGGTGTGCCTCTGCAGGAGCAGTCATTGCAAGCAGATTTGGGCATTCTGGCCTATTGTGCTATCTTTCAACACAGAAATCTATATTGAAAATGTTTGTAACACGTTAAAAACCTGAAATCAGGATTACAAACTGTACCTAGAGAGTTCGACACAGTTAAAATTTCACATCAAACAAGGGTGCTATCATTTAGAAAGCATTCTCACCACATCCCTCTCATTAAAAACCTTTCAAAAATAACCCAATGGCTTTTAAATTTCTATTTATTGTATCCTTGGTGTGGTTGAGCATTGTCCCATATCTGTATTGGTTATTTGTATTTCAAACCAAAGAGTTTGGGGCCCAAACCTGTAGAAGGAGCGGGGATGAGAAGCTCTTGGGCTTTTCCGCAGGTCTTCTGGAGTGTTACCATCTCCCTTCTGCCTGCGTTACAACCTCTCTGCTCTCCTCCATCCTACTCTTTCTCCCCAGGGTCTGATCCAGGCTCACAGAGTAAAAGCCCCTTCCCTAGGATAGTTTATTTTAATCAGGATCTTCTTCTGGTTAAATCAACGATCAACATCATAAGAGAGGCTCAAGCTGACAGGACAAAGGAATCCTGGTTCTGGAACCTAGCTCTTCTCAGGTAGCATGGCAATTGAGAACAAGAGCAGAAGACAATGGAAGCCATATCTAATTTTTAAAATGTCGGTGATAAGCAAAATAAATAACAGAATACCAGTAGTGTCACTTGGGTCCAGTATGCAAGTTAATGGATAGCCTCAGTCCTGTGATGTTTACATTCTAATCCAAACAAATGGTGCTCACCCACAAGTGAGCCTAACCTCAAAAATCATTGCATAGCCCTTTATTTCCTATAGAAAACACTTCCTTGATGGTAGCAATTATTGAGCTGCATAACATTTGTGTCAGCCACGGCCCTAACATTGATTTCTAAACAAGTGAATGATCAAGTGATAGATCATGGGATATAACTTCTAAATACTGTGAATGTTCAGAGAAAGGATGAGGCATGACAGGCTTTACAGAATAGCCGGGACTCAGATGGGATCCACTGGGTGATCCAGAAGGTGGTGTCTCTTCTGTGTTCTGCTTCCATTCTCGGCTTTGCTCTATAAATTCTGGCCCTTTCTCAGAAACCTTTAGAAATACCTAATTTCCTCAAAGCAGATGAAAACTCTCAGTCTTGAGCTTCAAGATGCTGGACTCCATAACTGACCCTCCCCGTGACATTGAACTGCCCTTGCTCCCAGAGCTGGGCTCATGGCGCTAATCTAAGCAACCCTCATTGGCCTCCTCCACTCTCACCTCTTACTCTTACCTCTGAGTCCCCAAACTAACCTCTGCTCCTTCTGTGAATGCTGCTGCTGCCTCTCCACTTCCTCCTCCTTCCCTTTCTTCTCCCCTCCCCCTCCAAATCTCCACATTTCCATCTATCTCCCTTTCCATCTATGTCCCTATCAGAGTCACCAGATTGGGTGACTCTGGTCACCCGGTCATTTGAACCATCTGACCACAGCTAACTGTGTCAGGAAAATGTGGTTTGGAGTTTTGTTTTGGTGTGGTGGAATGGTTGTTTCTCTTTTATTTTCTTACTCATTTTCATGTGTGCGCTCCTGGCTGCTCTGGTAGATTCAAAACTCTTGAAAGCAGGAGCACTGTCTTCTCCTTGCTCTGATGCTTCCCACACTGCTCAGTGCTCTGCACACAGTGGGCGCCCCAGAGTTGTCGCTGGCTGATGGATGTAACGAAAAGCTTCAACAGCCTCATGAACCCATAGACCACAGAGTGGTTTAATCACACTTGCTGGTTGTCTCATCCTCCAAACTCTGGGCAGAAAGCCAAAACCCACCCAAGATGTGGTAACGGTCTTATAATGACACAGTATTTGTTTACAAGCCTTATTAGGAGAAAATCAGTCTGTAGTATCTAAAGCCTTCTAGACTTATCGTCTGATTAGCCCTCTTCTTGTGGCTTGAGAGAGATCTAATTCTATAGAAAAGGAGCAACCACGGAGGGTACGCAGCCTACTTTATATGTGTCCTTGGTGACATCCGTAAGACCTTTGCTAGAGAAACCTCTTATTCCCTTACTCCTTGAAGCCTTCTTCAGTCTCTTTGACCAACGGTAACCATTCCATTTTTAAAAAACTTCTATAGTGTCTAATGTCTGGAGCACATAAATTGATCTTTGGTATTTATAGCTGTGAAATAAAATTCACATTTTATGGCAATACAAGAAAAATTTAAACATAAAAAATTTTCTCTTCCCTTTGGTTCCTCTCTCCCCCCTACTGTACATTGTGTATCTGCATTATGTATCATCCAAACCTCCCCCATTGGCAGAAATACCTGTTCAACCACAAAGAACAACATTCTCTTAGCACCAACAAGACAAGTCCTCAAAAGGTAACATTCCTTCTCGATCTCATAAGGGGCCATGATGATGCTTAGATCTGGATTGTGTAAACTGTCAATAATACGTCATTTAACGTACAGCTCTCTGTCTCAAAAACTTATATAACTGTGCCTTCACTTCAAATGGGCGGAACAGTTCTCAGAGCTTTCTGAAATGCCCTTCCCAGGTCATAATCTTCAAATTTGTCTCAAGTAAAATTTTCCTTTTCTTTCTTAGATCGAGTGATTAACTTTTTGGTCGACATAGCAATAAGCAAATAATGTCAGCCAATAACAATGACTGATGATACAAAGAAGTAGGAGATTCCTGCTAATTATCCTCTGAAGCAGACTTCAAAGACACCTTTTCTTTTTATTCTTTACCTAAAATTAAATGGCAGTTAGACAGCAACGATTCCATTCATGGCCAGCAAGAGACCACGGAGATGAAATATGTTCACTTCCCTTGAAGTCTGTTATTCCAATTCTCCTCTCTTTTCTCCTTGCAAATAGATATTAGCTAGATTGAAACATGGGAAGTGCCAGCCATTAGGTGGTGATGATATTAAGGCACTTCACTTGTTTTTGCAGCTCTGATATGTTTCCATGGAAATAAGAGTTGGAAGCCAGCAACTGAGAAGTAAGAATTCTGGGTTTTCCTTAGCTTCTGGCTGCTGACAAAGAGCCAAAGTTTCAAACAAGCTGAAGAATCTCAGAATCTTTGATCTAGTGCATTTACCGCACTCCATTAAAATAAAGATCCCATAGTTCCTTTTTTGCAAATTTCTATTAATCTTCTTGATTGTCAACTAATATTTAGGTCACCCCCACGGATCCAAGAGTTGGCCCAATACAGTAAACAGCCCTGAGACTATAGTCAGAATATCTGGGCTCGAATTTCACAAATGCTAGTGGTAGAAACTTGGACAGATTATCTGGATTCTCAGAATCTCCTTTTCTTAAGTAAAAGGTAAATTATTATTGACAGGGTAATTTCGATTACTAAACAAAAGAAAGCATGGGAAGCATTTGGTGTAGGGTACACAGTAAATGATCAATAAATGTCAAACGGACCTTAGTGGAGAGACAGAAAAGCAGAAAGTATCCATTTGGTTTCACCTCCACCCACGCCCACATTCGTGGACATCATCATCAAGCTGAGAGGCAACCCTCCCCTTTAACATGAGGTCGTAATCTCTAATCCAAAAGAACTTCATGATGTGTATTAGTTTCCTCTTGCTGATGTAACAAATTACCGCAAACTTCGTGCTTTAAAACTATGTGAATGTATTACCTCGGTGTCTGTAGGTCAGAAGTTCTGGCCAACATGGCTGGATTCTCTGCTCATGGTCTCACGCGGCTGAAATCGAGGTGTTGGCTGGGGCTACGGTCCACATCTAGGGCTCAGGGTCTTTTCCAAGCTCACGGGTTGTTGGCAGAATTCATTTCCTTCTCACATTTTCCACATGGACTCCTCCATCTTCAAGCCAACAACAGCACGTCAAATCCTTGTGCTTCAAATCTCTTGGACTTCTTTTGCCCTGAGCTGGGAGAAAGTTCTGCTTTCAAGGGCTCATATCGGGCCTAACTAGATCATTCAGGCTAATTTTCTATCTTAAGGTCACTTGATTAGTAACTTAATTACATCTGCATAGTGCCTTTTGCCATGTAGCAGAGAGCATTCAAGGGTGGAACACCAGACGGTGAAAGTCACGGGGGCAAAAAGTCTGCTGAGCACGTGATGTGTCCTGTAGAATAAGAATATGGGTTATTGCACTTTATCTGTTACAAATGGGGAAACAGAACAGTGTGAACTCTGGTCACCCAAATGTCCAGGAATAGAACCAAAATAACCCCTTTCCTTTGTATATTTCTGATAGACTTGTGATCTCCATACCAGGCACTCCAGATACTACTCAGTCGAATTTCCATCTTCAGCATCAGCCACCTGCTCTCTTACCTGCATCTTTTAATATGATTCAATGGCGAGAAAAGTAAAATTCAGAAAATAAAAAAAATTCAGTGCCTGCTGTGGAGACCACCACATACTCTGGGTTACAAGATGGAGAGGCTCGTGCAGAAGACTGGGGAGAGACGGATCCACTTCTCCATTGTGCCTCCCCAGAAGCTTCCAGACCTGTGGCTTCTGTTGGAGAAGGCGGCTCCCCGAGCCTTGCTGGAGTCACTGTAGCTGTGGACAGAAGTGAGCCAGGACCCAAGGCACGTGGTGCTGGTCTGGGGTGGCTCAGCCCCAGGTACCTCCAGCCAAAGCCAAAGCCAAAGCCACCTGTTCCCTTGCCTCTAGCTCCACCCTTGGTTATCAGGCTCTTGGTAGCCTCTTCCCTGCTCTCCACCCCCTCCCTGTACCCCACCCGCTGGTAGCACTAGGTTCCTGAAAACCTGAGGATAGCTCAGAACACAGAGGTGTGATTTTAAGCTGCTAAATTTTTGGGTAACTTATCATGCTGAAATAGATAGCTAATAGAATGAAATTAGCCCCAAATCGATTAACAGTAAAATACTCATCCTTAAAAAAAATGATTAAAATTTTCGGTTATTTTCTTAGATTTGATATTGCAACATTAAAAAAGCAGATATCAAAGCTACTACCATATACACTTTAAATATCTTACAATTTTATTTGTCAGTTATACCTCAGCAGTGCTGAAAACAGTCAAAAAGTACAGTACATATTTTCTCTTTTGAGAGACACAATGGAGGCAGATTTCAGTTGTGTGAGTGGGTCTAAGGCAGACAGGCTCTCAAACCATTCTCATGAAAACATCTGCAAAGAACCACACATTCTCTGGAATATTTTCCGAAAGTCACGGGGCCAAGGAAGCTCCCTTCCTGATTCTCCCATCCACAACAGCAGCATGTTACCTCTGTTCAGCCAATAAGAAATCTGGGCATGAAGAAAGTTGATAAACAGGTGAAAAGGGAAAGATCTGGGCTAAACATGTGACATCAAAGAGCCTCGGTACTTTGCCTAAAACCATCAAGATGATGTAGATGTATGTATGCTAGGAGGTTTCCAGAAGCATGGTGACATTTAATTATCCATGAGAAGATGAAGAATGTCTCCCTTTTAGCTCTATGCTTCTCCAGGATAATTGGGGGGAAATTCTCCAAGCTGTTACTAATAAGGTTAAAATCAAACGGAAATTTCCCAGAAATGTTTACCTAATTTTGAACTACCACCTTCTCTAGGTAGAGTCAGGAAACAAGACCTAAATTGAAGATATGACCTACTTCAGAGGAAAAAGCCCCTAAGGTCCCAGTACTGAGCCCTGAACACGGGCTTCCAATGCTGATGCTGTACAAGTGAGCTGTGTTGTTCTTTCAGGGAAAGGGTTTGGACTGTCAGTCTGCTTCAGTGCCACTTCCTGTGATGGTGTATTTTACATCTCACCACCCGGAGTGCATGTTCATGCTAATGGATGAAAGCCAGACCAACTCTCTCCTGCTTGTTTATTTTTTAACAATACTTTCTTCTCTTGGAAAACAAGCATCCCCGAAGCCCCCAAGAACATTTGCATTTTGGTTGATACTGTGGTCACTGAGGAATACTCTTGCTTACTTTACAAATATTACATTGACTCAGAGAACACGTGTCTCTAGAGAGAGACCCCCTTCTTCAGAGTATTTATTGTCTGTGCTTCCCAGGACATTATAGATAAACCAAGTCACCAAGGCTGGAGACAAAGTAGCCTAACGTTCATTTTCCATGGGAGAGAGCCATCCAATGTGAAGCAAAGCTTGGATTTACAAAAGTAGCCCGAGTGATGTTTCATGAATTTGGAGATCATACGAGTCAGCGTTTACCAACTGCCGTTACAAACAACCCTCAAATATCAGCAGCATGTCAAAAAAAACCTATATCTCATTCTTGCTACAGGCTAAAACAGGAATTCCTTGTTAAGTGTTTCTCTGGGATGCCGCTCCTTCAATGAAGACCCAGGGGTCCAGCCTCCATCTCGTTGTTCCATCCTCTAAATCCTCAAATTTCTCTCCATCTGGTAGTTGGAGAAAAACAAGAGAGTTATGGTTTACAAATTGTGCATCACCATGCCCTGGGCTGCTGAAGTGAATTCACAGGGGTTCCACAAACTATTTAAAACATTTTAGGGAAACCCAGCTATACTTCGCATTTGTTGGACACTGCAAAAACTGTTAGCTCAAGGTAATTGCAGTTTCATCATTAAATCATGCTTCACTCATTTCTAAAATGCTCTATTACTTTTATTGAAATATAACTGACACAAATATAACACACATTTTTATTGAAATATAACTGACACATATAACATTGTGTAAGCTTAAGATATATCATATACTGATTTGGTACATATATATATTGCCGTATAAATTACCACTATAACATTAGCTAACACCTCTATCTCGTCATTTTTTTGTTGGTTTTTTAAGCTCTAGTCTCTTAGGAACTTTGAAGTTTATAATACAGTATTGTTGACTATAATCACTATGCTGTGCATTAGCTGTCCAGGAATTATTTATCTACTAGTTCTCAGTTTATGTCCTTAAACAACATCTCCCCAGTTCCCCTCCGCCCCAACCCCAGCCTCTGGTAACCATCATTCTACTCTCTGTTTTTACAAGTTCGGCTATTTTAGAGTCCATGTATAAGTGCTATCATATAGTATTTCTCTTTTCTTTGTCTGACTTATCTCACTTAGCATAATGTCCTCAAGGTTTATTCATGTTGGCACAAGTGGCAGGATTTCCTTCTTTCTTGCAGCTGAATAATATTCCTGTGTGTGTGTGTGTGTGTGTGTGTGTGTGTGTATCAATACATATCACATCTTCTTTATCCATTCATCCATTGATGGTCACTTAGGTTCTTTCCATAGCTTGGCTGTTGTGAATAACGCTTCAATAAACATGGGAGTACTTATATCTCTTTGAACTCCTGTTTTCATTTCCTTTGGATATGTACCCAGGATTGGAATTGCTGAACCATATGGTAGTTCTATTTTTAATCTTTTAGAGGAACTTCATGCTGTTTTTCATAGTTGCTGCACCAATTTACATTCCTGTGTACAAGGATTCCCTTATCTCCACACACTTACCAACACTTGTTACCTCTTGTATTCTTGATGATAGCCATTCTGACATGTGTGAGGTGCCATCTCATTATGGTTTTGATTTGCATTTCCCTGATGATTAGTGATGTTTAACATCTTTCCATGTACTTGTTGGTCATTTAAATGTCTTCTTTGGAAAAATGTCTATTTAGTTCCTCTGCCCATTTTCTAATTGGATCATTTTGTTTTTCCTCTTTCAGTTGTATGAATTCTTATATATTTTTTATATTAACACTTTATCTGATATATGGCTTGCAAATATTTTTTTCCCATTCTGTAGTTTGCCTTTTCATTTTTTATTGCTTCTTTTGCTCTGCAGAAGCTTTTTAGTTTGATGTAGTCCCACTTACTGATTTTTGCACTGGTTGCCTGTGCTTTTGGTATCCAAGAAATTATTGCCCAGTCTAATGTCAAGGAGTTTCTTCCCTACATTTTCTTCTAGGAGTTTTAGAGTATTGGGTCTTATTTTTAAGTCTTTAATCCATTTCCTGTTAATTTATATGAGTGGTGTAATACAGGGGTTCAATTTTATTTTTCTTCATGTGGCTATCTAGTTTTCCCAGTACAACTTATTGAAGAGACTATCCTTTCCTCATTGAATGTTCTTGGTTTCCTTGTCAAATATTATTTGACCATATATGCAGGGGTTTGTTTCTGGGCTGTCAATTCTGTGTCATTAGTGTATATGTCTATTTTTACTTGTACCATACAGTTTTATTTACCATAGCTTTGTAGTATAGTTTGAAATCTGAAAGTGTGATGCTTCCAGCTTTGTTCTTCTTTCTCATGATTGCTTTGGCTATTTGGGGTCTTCTGTGACATACAAATTTTAGGATTTTTTTTCTATATTGATGTGGTCTGAACTGAAGAGCGTCCTGGCTCCTTTCATAGGCAAAGACTTCCACTTCCTTGGTTAAATTTATTCCTAAATATTTTATATTTTTTGATGCTACTGTGAATGGGATAGTTTTATTTCTTTTTCAGATGTTTTATTGTTAGTGTATAGAAACAAAACTAATTTTTATGTTGCTTTTATTTCCTGTATCTTTACTGAATTTATGATTAGTTTCAATAGGTATTGGTTGAGTCTTTGGAATTTTCTATATAGAAGATCACCTTATCTACAAATACCAACAATTTTACTTCTTCCTTTCTGATTTGGACGCCTTTTATTTCTTTGCCTTGCCTAATGGTCTGGCTAGGAATTCCAGTACTACTATGTTAAATAAGAGTGGTGAGAATGGGCACCCTTGTCTTGTTCCTGATTTTAATGGAAAAGCCTTCAATTTTTCACTGTTGGGAATGTTAGCTATGGGTTTGTCATATATGGTCTCTAAAATGCTGAGGTATCTTCTCTCTATACCCAATTTTTAGGGAGTTTTAATTATGAAATAATGTGTATTTTATCAGTTGCTTTTTCTGTATGTATTGAGATAATCATATAATTTTAATCTTTCACTCTATTAATATCATGTATCACATTTGTTGATTTGCATATGTTGAACCATCCTAGAGATAAATACCCTTTGGTCATAGTGTATGATTATTTTAGTGTGTTGTTGAATTTGACTTGCTAATATTTTGTGGAGAATTTTTGCATTTATACTCATCGGGAATATTAGTCTACAGTTTTCTTTTCTTGTAGTGTCCTTATCTGGCTTTGGTATCAAGGTAGTGCTGGCCTCCTAAAATGAGTTTGGAAGTATTTTCTCATCTTCAGTTTTTTGGAAGAGTTTGAAAGGATTGGTATTAATTCTTCTCTAAATGTTTGGTAGAATTTACCAGTGAAGCCATCCGGTCCTAGACTTTTTTGTGTTGGAAGGCTTTTGATTACTGATTCAATCTCATTGCTCAGTATTGGTGTGTTCAGATTTTCTGTTTAATCCTGATTCAGTCTTGGTAGGTGGTATGTTTCTAAGAATTTATTGATTTCTTTTATGTTATCCAATGTGTTGGTGTATAAGTATATATAGTAGTCTCTTATGGTCCTGTATGTTTCTGTAGCATCCATTGTAACGTCTCCTCTTCCATTTCTGATTTTACTTATTTGAATCTTCTTTTTTTTTCTTAGTCTAGCTAAAGGTTTGTCAATCTTGTTTCTTTTTGAAAAAGCAGCTCTTAGTTTTGTTGATTTTTTTATATTGTTTTTCTGGTCTCTATTTCATTTATTTCTGCTCTGATCTGCTATTTCCTTTCTTCTGTTAACTTTGGGCTTGGTTTGTTCTTCTTTTTTTAGTTCCTTGAGGTATAGTTAGGTTGTTTATTTGAGATCTTTCTAATTTCTTAATATACGCATTTGTCACTTTAAACTTCCCTCTCAGAACTGCTTTTTCAGCATCCCATAGGTTGTGTGTATGTTGTGTTTCCATTTGTTTTGAGATATTTTAAAATTTTGCTTTGGATTACTTCTTTGGCCAATTGGTTGTTCAGTATTGTGTTATTTAATTTCTACATATTTGTAGATTTTCTAGCTTTCCTCTTGTTGATTCTAGCTTCATATCATTGTGGTCAGAAAAGGTACTTGGTATTATTTCAATCTTCTTAAATTTTCTAAGACTTGTTTTGTGTCTAATCATACAGTCTATCCTGGAGAATGTTTCATGTACACTTAAGAAGAATGTGTATTTGCTTCTGTTGATGGAAGGTTCTATAAATGTTAGGTCCATTAGGTCTGATGTATGGTTCAAGTCTATTGCTTCCTCATCAATTTTCTGTCTGGATGATCTATCCATTGCTAAAATGGGATATTAAAGTCCCCCGCTTTATATATTCATTTATTGTTTATTGATTGATTATTGTCTATTTCTCCCTTCAGATCTGTTAGTATTTGCTTAATATAGTTAGGTGCTTCAATGCTGGTTATGTATATATTTACAATTGTTATATCTTTTTGATTACTTGACCTCTTTATCATTATATAACAACTTTCTTTGTCGCAAAATTTTTGACTTAAAAATCTGTTTTTCTAATGTAAGTATAGCTATTCCCTCCTTCATTTGGCTTCTGATTGCATTTTTTTCAAATCCCTTCATTTGAGCCTATGTGTGTCTCTAAATCTGAAGTGAGTCTCTTGTAGTCAGCATATAGTTGGGTCTTATTTTTTATTCATCCAGTCATCCTTTTGATTGGCGAATTCAATTCATTTACTTTTAGAGTGATTATTGATATAGGAGGACTTACTAATGCCATCTTATTACTTGTTTTCTAGTTGTTTGGTATTCCTGTTGTTTCTTTTCCCCTCTATTTCTTCCTACTTTTGTAGGTGGTATGCTCTTTTCCCCCTTTCTGTATCTTCTGTGAAACTACTTTAGTTTTTACTTTGTGGCTACCATGAGGCTTACATAAGACCTCTCATAGATAAAACAGTCTCTTTTAAGCTGATGGAACATTTAGTTCAATCGTCTACAAAATCTTTACCCTTTTACTCCCCTCCTTTAATATTTTCTATTTCATTATTTACTTTTTTTATATTGTGTATTCATTAACCCAGTATAATAGCTATAATTTTTAATAGTCTTTTTCTTTGACCTTTATACTATAGAGTTCAGTGGTTCACACGATCCTATTACAGATTTAAAGTTTTCTAAGTCTGACTTATATTTACCTTTGCCAGTGTGTTGTATAATTTTGTATGTTTTTATGTCATTGATTAGCATCTTTTTCATTTCAGCTTGTGGAACTCCTTTCAGCATTTATTGCAAAGCAGGTATAGGATGATGAAATCCCTCAGCTTTTCTTTGTCTAGGAAAGTCTTTTTTTCTCTTTCATATCTGAAAGATAACTTTCCTGTATAGAATATTCTTAGCTGGCAATTTTTTTCTTTCAACACTTTGAATATGTCATTTTACTTTCTCCTGGTTTGTGGAGTTTCTGCTGAGAAATCTACAGATGGGCTAGTGGAGTTTCCTTTGTAAGTCGTAATCCCTTTTTCCCTAACTGCATTTAGAATTCTTTCTTTATCCTCAATTTTTGACAGTTTTATTATAAGGTGTCTTGGAGAAGATCTTTTGATATGATAGGGTGATCTATTAGCTTTGTTAACTTTGAGGTCCGATTCTCTCCCCAGGTTTGGGAAGTTCTCAGCTATTATTTCTTTAAATAAATGATCTGCTCTCTTCTCCCTCTCTTCTCCTTCTGTAATACTGATTATTCAACTATTTGTTCTTTTGATGGAATCCCATAGATCATGTAGGCTTTCTTCACTCTTTTTTATTCTTTTTCCTTCATTCTCCTCTAACTGGGCTACTTCAAATTTCCTGTCCTCTAATCCTCTAATTCTGTCTTCTGTTTGCTCTGCTGTACTGCAGATGTTCTCTATTGCATTTTTTTAAAAATTTCACTCATTGAGTTCTTCAGCTCCAGAACCTCTATTTGGTTCTCTTTTTATGATTTCTATCCCTTTTGGAAAAAAACTCATTTTGGTTCATGTATTTTTTTTCTTGAGATTTCATTGAATTATCTTTCTGAGGTTTTTTTGTAGCTCACTGAGTTTCTTCAAAATGTATATTTTGTTTTCATTGTCATTTGTTTCTAGGTATTTTTTGATTTCCTCTTTGATTTCTTCAGTGTTCTCTTGGTTGTTTAGTAGCATATCGTTTAGCCTTGATGTGTTTGTATTTTTTACAGTTTTTTTCCTGTAATTGATATCTAGTCTCATAGCGTCGCAGTCAGAAAAGATGCTTGATATGATTTCGAGGCTTGAAATGTGACCCAAGATGTGATCTGTCCTGGAGAATGTTCTGTGTACACTTGAGAAGAAAGTGTATTCTGTTGTTTTTTTTTATTATTATTTTTTGCTGTGTTGGGTCTTCGTTGCTGCACGCAGGCTTTCTCTAGTTGCAGCAAGCGGGGGCTACTCTTCGTTGCAGTGCATGGGCTTCTCATAGTGGTGGCTTCTCTTGTTGTGGGGCATGGGCTCTAGGTGTGTGGGCTTCAGTAGTTGTGGCATGCGGGCTCAGTAGTTGTGGCTTGCGGGCTCTAGAGTGCAGGCTCAGTAGTTGTGGCACATGGGATTAGTTGCTCCATGGCATGTGGGATCTTCCTAGACCAGGGCTCGAACCCATGTCCCCTGAATTGGCAGGCAGATTCTTAACCAGTGCACCACCAGGGAAGTCCCAATTCTATTATTTTTGGATGGAATGTCCTATAAATATCAATTAGATCCATCTGGTGTAATGTGTCATTTAAAGCTTGTGCTTCTTTATTTTCTGTTTGGATGATCTGTCCATTGGTGTAAGTGAGGTGCTGAAGTCACCTACTATTATTGTGTTACTGTTGATTTCCCCTTTTATGGCTGTTAGCATTTGCCTTATGTATTGAGGTGCTCCTATGTTGGGTGCATAAATATTTACAATTGTTATATTTTCTTCTTGGATTGATCCCTTGATCACTATATAGAGTCCTCCTTTGTCTCTTGTAATACTCTTTATTTTAAAGTCTACTTTGTCTGATATGAGAATTGCTGCTCCAGTTTTCTTTTTATTTCCATTTGCATGGAGTATCTTTTTCTGTCCCCTCACTTTCAGTCTGTATGTGTCCCTACGTCTGAAGTGGGTCTCCTGTAGACGGCATATATACGGGTCTTGTTTTTGTATCCATTCAGCCAGTCTGTGTCTTTTGGTTGGGGCATTTAATCCATTTACATTTCAGGTAATTATTGATACGTATGTTCCCATTACCATTTTCTTAATTGTTTTGGCGTTTGTTTTCGTAGGCCTTTTTTTTCTCCTGTGTTTCCTGCCCAGAGAAGTTCCTTTAGCATCTGTTGTAAAGCTGGTTTGGTGGTGCTGAATTCTCTTAACTTTTGCTTGTCTGTAAAGCTTTTGATTTCTCCATCAAATCCGAATGAGATCCTTTCTGGGTAGAGTAATCTTGGTTGCAGGTTTTTCCCTTTCATTACTTTAAATATATCTTGCCACTCCCTTCTGGCCTGTAGAGTTTCTGCTGAAAGATCAGCTGTTAACCTTATGGAGATTCCCTTGTATGTTATTTGTTGCTTTTCCCTTGCTGCTTTTAATATTTTTTCTTTGTGTTTAATTTTTCTTAGTTTGATTAATATGTGTCTCGGCGTGTTTCTCCTTGGATTTATCCTGTATGAGACTCTCTGCACTTCCTGGACTTGATTGACTATTTCCTTTCCAATGTTGGGGAAGTTTTGAACTATAATCTCTTTAAATATTTTCTCAGACCCTTTCTTTTTTTCCTCTTCTTCTGGGGTGCCTATAATTCGAATGTTGGTGTGCTTAATGTTGTCCCAAAGGTCTCTGAGACTGACCTCCATTCTTTTCATTCTTTTTTCTTTATTCTGCTCTGCAGCAGTTATTTCCACCATTCTATCTTCCAGCTCATTTATCCGTTCTTCTCCCTCAGATATTCTGCTATTGATTCCTTCTAGAGTATTTTAAATTTCAGTTATTGTGTTGTTCATTACTGTTTGTTTGCTCTTTAGTTCTTTTAGGTCCTTGTTAAACGTTTCTTGTATTTTCTCCATTCTATTTCCAAGATTTTGGATCATCTTTACTATCATTACTCTGAATTCTTTTTCAGGTAGTTTGCCTATTTCCTCTACATTTATTTGGTCTTGTGGGTTCTTATCTTGCTCCTTTGCCTGTAAGATATTCCTCTGTCTTCTCATGTTGTCTAATTTACAGTATTTGAGGTCTCCGTTCCCTAGGCTGCAAGGTTGTAGTTCGTCTTGTTTCTGTTCTCTGCCCCCAGTGGTGGGGTTGGTCCAGTGTCTTGTGAAGGCTTCTTGATGAGAGGAACTGGTGCCTGCATTCTGGTGGGTGGAGCTGAGTCTTTTCCCTCTGATGAGCAGGGCCGTGTCAGGTGGTGTGTTTTTGGGTGTCTCTGAGCTTAGTATGACTTTAGGTAGTCTGTGTGCTGATGGGTGGGTTTGTGTTCCTGTCTTGTTTGTTGTTTGTCCAGCGCTGGGAGCTGCTGGCAGTTGGGTGGAGCTGGGTCTTGGATTCAGATAGAGGCCTCGGTGAGAGCTCTTGGCAATTAATCTTCCCTGGGGCCGGGAATTCTCTAGTGGTCCAGCATCCTGGACTTGGTACTCCCACTCCAGAACCTCAGGCCCGAACTCTGGTTGAGGGACAAAGACCCTGCAAGTCGCTTGTCCCAGCAATAAAGGGGATTAAAAAAAAAATGACTAACAAAACCCCAGACAAATGGTAAAAAGTAAAATCAAACAAACAGAAACAGAAACAAGGAAACACGCACACACACAAAATAAACAAAAACAGAACCAAATAAATCAAATAGCAAGAGAACGACCAGACAAACAAAGAGCCTAAGAACGAAATCAAACAATTTTGAAGAAAGCTGACAGAAACCCAAAACCAAAGCAGAGTACCAACCGAAGAATGAAGCAAAGAAACAAAACAAACTGACAAAAATGATATTTAAAAAAAAAAAGTAAAAGAGAAAGGGGAAAGAAGACAGAACAACAGAAAAGCAATGTAGAAACAGAAATATAAAATATATATATATATAAAAGGAAAAAAAGACAAACAAAACCCTAGGGAAATGGTAAAAACAAAATCAAACAAACAGAAACAAGGAAACACACACATGTAAAAGAAACAAAAACAGAGCCAAATAAAACAAAAAGCAAGAGAACAACCAGACAAATAGAAGAGCTCAAAAATGAAATCAAAGAATTAGGATTAAAACTAACAAAAACACATAACCCGAAAACAAAACCAAAGCAGTGTGCCAACTGAAGAATAAAGCAAGGGAACAGACCAAACCGATAAAAATGATTTAACATACGGTATTTGTCTCTCTCTTTCTGACTTACTTCACTCTGTATGACAGACTCTAGGTCTATCCACCTCATTACAAATAGCTCAATTTCGTTTCATTTTATGGCTGAGTAATATTCCATTGTATATATGTGCCACATCTTCTTTATCCATTCATCTGATGATGGACACTTAGGTTGCTTCCATGTCCTGGCTATTGTAAATAGAGCTGCAATGAAGATTTTGGTACATGACTCTTTTTGAATTATGGTTTTCTCAGGGTGTATGCCCAGTAGTGGGATTGCTGCTAACACATATATATGGAATTTAAGAAAAAAAATGTCATGAAAAACCTAGAGGTGAAACAGGAATAAAGACACAGACTTACTAGAGAATGGACTTGAGGCTATGGGGAGGGGGAAGGGTAAACTGTGACAAAGCGAGAGAGAGGCATGGACATGTATACACTACCAAACGTAAGGTAGATAGCTAGTGGGAAGCAGCCACATAGCACAGGGAGATCAGCTCGGTGCTTTGTGACCGCCTGGAGGGGTGGGATAGTGAGGGTGGGAGGGAGGGAGATGCAAGCGGGAAGAGATATGGGAACATATGTATATATATAACTGATTCATTTTGTTGTGAAGCTGAAGCTAACATACCATTGTAAAGCAATTATACTCCAATAAAGATGTTAAAATGAAAAAAAAATGATTTAAAAAGTAATAATAATAAAATAAAATAAAATAAAAAGGGAAAAACCACAGGACAACAGAAAAACAAAGTAGAAATGGAAATATTAAAAATATATATTAAAGAAGTAATAATAAGAAATAATCTTTAATATATATTAAAGAAAAGAAAAAAATAAGGGAAAAGAACACAGAACAACAGAAAGCAAAGTAAGAATAGAAATATATAAGAAAATAAAAGTAAAAAATAAAAATATGTTATAAAACATGGAGATTGCAAAAGACTAAATAAAAAAAAAACTAAAACAAGGACAACAAACAAACAAAGAAAAAGAAACCCCCTACCCCCCAAAAAGCCAGAACCAACAACAGAATGAATCAACATATAATAAAATTAGTAGTAATAATTTTATTTCCCTGGGGTCTCTGCTGTAATTGTCCTTGCACACGCTGTGAGCCACAGGCCACCTCTGCCTCCCCAAGAGCCCCTCCTCTGCCTCTAGGCTGGTCTCTGGACCTGCTGTGGGCCCTGTGGGGACCCCTCAAACTCTGATCTGGCCCAGTTCCTGCGTGTGTTGCCCCCAAAGTCCACAGCTGCCAGAGCTAGACCGTTTTCAGTTGTGGGAACCCTTGTTGTCTGCTCAGATATTCCATAGACGGGATTTAATCTGCAGCTTGTACAGCTGATGGAAAGATTTTTGATCTTCTTCCTTAGTCACCCTGTCCCTGGGGTTCAGCTTTGGTTTTATCCCCACCTCTGTGTGTGGTCCACCCACAGGAGTCCTGAGGCTGCCTTGGAGCTCTTGGGTCTGCCCCCGTGAGCACCGGGTGCAGAGATGGTATTACTGCTTGGATCGCGGGAGCCCTGGTAGCGCCAAATGCACAGGGAAGTGGCGGCCACGGGCACAGGAGATATGGCCCTAGTGAGGGCCTTTTCTGGCGCCCGGCATAAGGCACGGGAGGGCCAGCTCTGAGTTTTTTTTTTTTTTATTGTTCAGCAGCCAGCACGCAAGAGCCAGCCCTGAGCGGGCTTCTTTTATTGTCGTTGGCAGGCACCAGCGTGTGGAGAGAGAGAGGCTACAATAGTGGCTCCTCCCCCTGCGTGTGATTCAGCAGTAGCGCCTGCTTCCATGGCAGTCCAGTCTTCCTCCGTAGGCATTCCCTGCGGATTTCCTCCCTCCCATCCCCCAGTCCGTCTCCCCACAGCCAAAAGCAGTTCTCGCTCTGGGCCTGTTCTCCAATCCCCACGCACCAGCTCCCAGCCCCCTTGCACACCTGTGAACACACATCCCAGTCTGGGGCATGTAGGGCCATGGTACGGACCATCTGTGTATTTCTCGCTCCATCCCATCTGCCACAGATCGGCCGCTTCATCCTCTTCCAACAGCCTCAAATGCTTCCCTTCTGTCCCAGTCGATTTCCCCAATGGAGAGGGGGTTTCCCCAATGGAGAGGGGGTTTCCCCATTGGAGAGAGGGGTTCCCCGAATTCGGGAATCCCTCCTCTGCTTCAGCTCCCCCACCCTGGGGTCCAGATCCCATCCCACTTCCTCTCCTCCTCCTTCTCCCTTCTTTTTTTCTGTCCTACCCAGTTATGCAGGGATCTTTATAGTCCTTTCCGGTGTCCAAGGTCTTCTGCTAGTTTTCAGCTCGTGTTCTCAATATGTGAGAATTGTTGCATCTGTAGATGTATTCCTGATGCATCCGTGGAGAGAGGTGAACTCCACGTCTACCTACTCCTCTGCCATCTTGAATCTCCACAAAAAATAAAATGTATATTTTGAATTCTTTATCTCCACATCACAAAATTCTCTGCCTTTGAGCTCAGTTATTGGAGAATTATTATTTCCTTTTTGTGATGGCATATTTCCTTGATCTTTCATGTTCCTTGTAGTTTTGCATTGCTGTTTTTGCATTTGAAGAAACAGACAACTCTTTAAATCTTTGCTAGTTGTCTTCAGAATGGGTGTTCTGTTTGGTGATACTATCTGGTCTTTTATCTGTCTTTGAATGGGTACAGCTGCTCCACTCTTCTTGTTCCCTCTTGTGGCAGGATTCTTAAGCTTTCCTGTTTTCTGTGCTTCTTATAAGTCACCCAAGCTGGCTACTGGAATCCTCTTTTTGTTTTCCAGAAGGTGGCACTATGGCTCAAGTATGTGGTTTCTCTCTTGCCCACAGCCTGTGCCCTCTTTTCTAAACACGCTCCCTGTCTACCAGAGCTCTCTCTCACCACCACACATGGCTGCATGTGCAAGGAATCAGCCACAGAATTGGAGGAGGTGTGGGTTTAGCACTTGGGGTATTGGGGGTGCCCACAGGCCTGGGGAGATTCCCAGGTATGATACTCCCAGAGGGTCATGGGTAGACTTCCTGCTGACCACTGTCAGCAGGAACCTTGTCCCTTATCTACCTCTCTCCCAATCTCCCCCTTCGCCCTAGGCATGGAGTTTCTGCCTCAGTCCTCTGGGTGCTGCTGGAGAGAAATGGGTTTCTCCAGCCATGACCAGCACAACTGGGATAGCTAGGCACTCACTCACTGCTCTCCTTTTCCCTTGAGGGAGAGGTCACCATCACCATATAAATCAAACCCTGTGCAGTGTTCTTTGGTGGTGGGGGGGGGCCTAGGAAAGTTTATTTTACCACCACCTTCACGGTGATGAAAGTCGTATATTTTTTTTGCTCCAATGTCTTCTGGAATCTCCCTTCCAGATGGCTGGGCCTCTGCAAATTCTGTCTCCTGCTTGTGTATCTGCTCAAGACAGCACTCTCCAGATTTTTTTCCTGACTGCAGCGAGAGGGGTCTGGGCAGGTTTTCTGACTCCCCTGGTTCCACAGCCCATACTAAAGTCTGTCTGCCTATTAGTGGGTACACAGATGGGCGGGATTCATCTCAGGTCCCTGGGCATATGATGCTAGATCCCACAACACCCACAAAGGTGCTTTTGTTCATGAATAGATGTCTATTTTGCTGTTGAAAAAGGAGGATAAAAAGGAGGAATGTCTTATACCTCTGATATCACTGATAATGCTGTATCTTTTGAAATCTAGGTTTTCAGCCATTGTTATTATAAAAAGCAGGTACCATATAGAAATTAATATGCAACAGGAAATGAGGGTGGCTGTGTCTAATCTGATTCCCAGGTTTAAGAAGTTATGCAGTGCCCGAACAGGTGTACACATCCCTTTAGTCATTGTGGTTATTTAAGAAGAAAATAAAAATATTATTTGGTTTTTAACTCATGTGAACTAATTTTTCCAACATCACGAAGTTATTAGGATATAAATACTTATTAAGTTGTTTGGATGTAACCACTTTATAACTGGAACTGTTAGATATTTCTTTGGCCAAAAAGTAGCATGAGAAATTTACTAAGACTCTAAGAGTACCATGGATTGAGAATAGAGGATTGTGCTGAGAAATATGTAAGAGTCAATCCCAGAAGTAGATTACATCCTTTCCACCCACATTCCACTGGCAAGAATTTATTAGACAGCTACATCTAAGAGTAAGGGACGATGGGAAATTCAGTCCAGTTGTGTGCCCAGGAGGAAAAGGAAAACAATTTGATGAAAAACCAGTCATTCTCTACTGTCGAAATGAATAAGCAGGGGGACAAAAGTGTCCCACATCCACAGTCTGACTTGCACTGAAAACTGTTGTAGCAAACACTCTGCAACTCAACATCCCCATCACCCCTTCTCTCCTACAGCTCTTATCATCCACAAAACACATAAAAGCCATTGCTTCACTTACTTCTCACAACCTCGTGAGCTGGGCAGAGCAAAGACTGTCCCCATTTTGCCCCTATTTTGCAGTTTAAGAAATAAACAACTAGATTACTTTAGGTTACCCAGATAGCGAGTAACAGAAGCCAGACCCAAGTCCAAGTTTTACACCACATTAAGAGTTCTTTATGCTACAGCCAAACGCTAGGTCAGAGAATTCAATGGACAGCTGTGGGGCTTGTGTTTAAAGACAGGTTGGCAGGGGCTATAGGATAAGCAGGAACGGGCAGCAGGATTGTCAGACTAGCAGCCTCAGTTCTACAAATAGGAGATGATCATGTCCTGAAAGTGATGGTTCTTGGGACATGAGAGACTGTCATCCAAGGGATGTTCTTCAGCTCCTACTGTCCTGGGCGAGCTCACAGATGTCTGGCCTCAGCTTTGTGACTTACACAGGCTTTTCACAGTCAACTCTCAATCACAGTGACAATTGATTGGGAAAAGGAGCGTAGCAGGAGAGAGAACTGCCACCTGGATCTGGTCTACCCTTTGAACTGCCTTATGATTTTAGCAAATTTGTCTTGAGGGCATATTTTTCTAATACAATTTAGTTGTATTAGAAGCAATCTCTCTTTTCTTTAAGCACATTACTTTTTTTTTTTTTTTTTCGCTACGCGAGCCTCTCACTGTTGTGGCCTCTCCCGTTGCGGAGCACAGGCTCCGGACGCGCAGGCTCAGCGGCCATGGCTCACGTGCCCAGCCGCTCTGCGGCATGTGGGATCTTCCCGGACCGGGGCACGAACCCGTGTCCCCTGCATCGGCAGGCGGACTCTCAACCACTGCGCCACCAGGGAAGCCCGAGCACATTACTATTAATGGAAAGAAAAGAGGTAGGTCAAGAGCAGGGGAAAGCCTTTCTGGGGTTTGGAATCTACCAGTGATAATCCACAGCATGCATGATCCTGATGTAGTCTGCATAAACATTTGTCTAACAGAGGCAGCTGCTCAGCCTCTTAAGTTCTCTTCTGCCCCAGTAAACACAAGGTGAGAAGCCTGAAGCACTGAACCTGAAGAAGTTGCAGTCTATGGTTTTCCTGCTCTGAACAGTGGACATGCAGCCAGGGATAACTGAATTATTGAAGACAGTTGAGAAGGACTTCTCCCGTATGGCCAATCTTTACATTATTGTATTTTCTGATCATGTTTATTTTCTTCTCCAAGCTTCAAACGGAAGTCATTAGAGACAGAGATTTCATCACTAGGTGCAGGTCGGAGGCCAGTTGACTTTCCGATATATTATTCTTTTTTGGCAGTCAGCTAAAATAGGCCAGTTTCAGGACACGTGCTAAGGGATGATTTGAGGCTAGGTTCTGGGAATTAAACTGCACTCCCTTGTGCTTATCCGTGATTTATTGTTGCTTAGACCAGAACTAGCTTGCCAGCAAAAACAGTTGAGTCTGACAGAGCTGAAGCTAAAATTATTGATTAAAGGACTGAGGACCACATATGAGGAGTTTATTCTTTTGGTGTGATTTCTAGACGTGCGTGCAAGTGGTTCAAGGAGAACATTTACACGCTGCGTTTTTCTCTAGTCTAAAACACAATCATTCTGGGCAGCCATGGGGAGTGCAGTATGAAGAAGTCTCAGTTTTTCTTCCTTGACCCTAAAAGGAAATCTTGTAGACATTTCCATTCCTGTAAGGTACCTTCACACGAACTCAGTATGTGGTACTAGTAATCTACTCCACTCATAAAGATTCCTGGAGAGCCACGGAAACAGCATGGTCCTTGTCTAAATGTAGAAAAGAAAAATCCTAAAGTTTTCAGTGATTTGTTTGAACTTATCTATTAATAGCTGGGAAGAGATGGTAACAAACTAAACCACAGAGTTTTCAAGGCCTAAAGAGAACGTCCCAATGCGTTTGAGTTTTAGCATAACCCCATCCATTTCATTCCCTCACCCACATGCTCAGTAATCAATACTTTTGAGATCTACCATTTACTTTGTGGTGCAAAATGGTTTCTATACATTGTATCATTTAATCTTCGCAACAACACAAAGGGATGAGGTGAGATAAAACCAATGCTTAGTGTAAAATGGGTGGCTTGACTCCAAAATACTCACTCCAAACCAGCATAACAATTGCCAGTTATCAGGCTGAAACAGTAATTTTCAACTTCTTTTGTATTTGTGACATATTTTCTTGAATAACAAAATTTTTGGAGGTGACAAAGGAATTTTAAGATTCAAAATGGCACTAATTAAGTCAGCACTCATTTAGGTATAATCAATACTAGATTATCTCACTGTGTCACCGATTTCAATAAGAGTACCCACAGTGACCATACTATTCCCCGGGGAGCCCTCTGGCCTTGGATCCCTGTTCAAACAGAACTGTTGTTGCCCTGACCAAGAGAACAAGTTCACGCACATTCCCAGAAGCCTTGGAACTTCTTTGATGTTGCTTTGTTGTTCTGCCGTACCTTGTATCTCTGACTTGGAGAAATTTTGCCCTGTGCAACACATAGCTACACAACAGACACAGGACAATGTTCCCACTGATAGTTGTTGCTGTTACAGGATATATTTTTAATTATGACAAAACTGAGCTTTATATACCTTGATGGCATTTTTTAGCCTACTTAAGAATGTTTGAGTATGCAGCTGCAGACCAAATAAGAACCACTGGTCTAGGGTGGAACTGGAAGAATTGAGCCCTATTCCTTTGTTCACAGTGCAAACAAATCAATGAAATGCCCAACTGCTTTCACATAAAAATGGCCCTCGTCAAGGCAATGGTCTGACCCAAACAAATACAAACATAAGGTCAATATCTGAGTTTGCCTAGTGGAGAGCAGAGACATATTTATGTATGATTTATGTCCTCTCTCCATGTATAGGTAGGTTTATACCATGGGTACATGTGGCTGTGTTCATGATATTCATATGCCGTGCTGACACGTGTTCTAGTGTGTTCTTCACATGTGACTTCTATCTATAAAATCATCTTGTCAACTCATGGAGAGGTAAGAGGGGTCATAGTTTTATCATTCCCCTTCTACCTCTCATCCCAGCTATGATTTAGAATCCAGTGATCCCTACGGATTTCACAGTGTTGCAGAAAATTGAATTTTGGCTTTTAAGGCAGCACAGCACGGTGGGATGGCGAAGGTTTAAGGACAATACAGGCATGCTTTGTTGTATTGCACGTTGCTTTATTGTGCTTCACAGACACTGCGTTTTTTACAAATTGAAGATTTGTGGCAACCCTGCACGGAGCAAGTCTATCGGTGTCATTTTTCCAAGGGTATTTGCTCACTTCATGTCCCTGTGTCACATTTTGGTCATTCCCACAGTATTTCAACCTTTTTCTTTATTATTATTCTTGTTATGGTGATCTGTGATCAGCAATCTTTAACTTTCCTATCGCAAAAATATTACGACTCGCTGAAGGCTCCGATGATGGTTAGCATTTTTTACCAATAAAGCATTTTTTACATTAAAGTCTGTGCATTGTTTGTATAAACATAATGCTATTGTACCCTTAATAGACTGGAACATAGTGTAGATATAACTTTTATATATGTACTGGGAACCAAAAATTTCATGTGACTCATTTTATTGCAATATTCACACTATTGCAGTGGTTTGGAACTCAACCTGCAACATCATCCAGGTATGCCTGTACAGCCCTTTAAATTATAGGACCTTGGAATTCTTGCAACCTGGTGGTTTTGTGGCTTTAAAGTTATTTAATGTCCCTACGTTGCAATTATTTTATATTAAAGAAAAAGAAGGAAATAAAGTCTGGTGGGATCATTACAGAACTTGGAGTCAAGTGTGGTGAATGTCAGTGGGGTAGTTCTCCAAAGCTATTGATTACTGAGCAGATGAGGGAGGGTGTGAAGTGTGGTAGGTTTTACCAGGCAAAGCTCTTGTGCATTGGGTAGTTGTCTGTTACCATCTCTTCCCAACTAAGTGAGTTCAAGCAAATCACTGAAAACTTTAGGATTTTTCTTTTCTTCATTTAGAAACAAGAACCATGCTGTTTCCCTGGCTCTCCAGGAATATATATGTGAAGAGTGGATTGCATTAGTCCCCCCTTTTCCATGGGTGATACATTCTAAGCCCCCCAGTGGATGCTTGAAACGACAGACAGTTCTAAACCCTGTATATACTATGGTTTTTTTTTTTTACTACATATACATACCTATGATGAGGTTTAATTTATAAATTAGGCACAGTAAGGATTAACCATAATAATAACAAAATAGAATAATTGTAACAATAGGCTGTAATAAAGGTTATGTGAATGTGGTCTCTCTCTCAAAATACCTTGTTGTATAAATTTAATGTCTTTCCCATCTTAACTAAGCACTTACCATGCACTGTGGCTATATATTTTGCTGTTTGAGATGCAACAGCAAAACTAGCATAAATTTATTTTTCCTTCTTCACAATTTCACAGATAGAAGATACACTCTTACCATAGATCTTAGTAACCTCAGCATACAATTTTCTTTTCTTTCCTTATTAAGTCGAGAACCTTCACCTTTTCACTTAAAGGAAGCACTTTATGGCTTCTCTTTGGCACATACGAATTGTCAGCATTACTATTTTTTTTTTGCTTCGGGACCATTGTTGAGTAAAATAAGGGGTACTCAAAAACAAGCACTACGATACCAACACAGTCTGGGAACCAATGTGGCTACTAAGTGACTAAATGGCAGGATACGCTGGAAGAGGGATGAGTCACGTCCGGAGTGGGATGAAGTGAGATTTCATCATGCTACTTAAAATGGCGGCAATTCAGAACTTACGAATAGTTCATTTCTGGAATTTCCCATTTAGTATTTTTGGACCTCGGTTGACTGTGAGTAACCGACACTGTGGATCGGGGGGACTACTGTATAGTGATAAGACGTACTGAGTTCCTGGGACGGTACCTAGCACAATACCTGACCCTAGTGCTTCAATAAATGATAGCAGTTCTATTATCGTAGTCATAGAGTGGGGCTCTTCCTGGGCGAGAACATCTCTGGGTTTCGGGTGGTAATCAGAGACAATAAAAACATTCACTGGATGAAATACTCTGAGGAAGAACAAATATTCAGGGTTATTTTTGTATAAAGAAATGAAAAGATACCAAACCCTTGGTTAGTCAGAAACATTGAATCCCTGTTGTGTTCCAAGGCTCTGGATTTAGGATGGAAGAAAAATAAAAGAAATAAAGAGCATGATGATTTCAGAACAGTTATGAAACAAAATCAAATACTCGGATTTTATATTTATACTTAATACTCCTATATATGTTATATAGTATTATATATGTTACTCCTCTATATAATGCTCATATATGAACATTATAACATATATTAACATACATACTATATTACTATAATACATATAATTATATATGAAGTACTGTAAATAATATATAATTATAAATCATAATCATTGAGTATTAGATAGGGTGTGTTTGCTGGGGCAGAGGGGGTGGGGAATCATATCTGGGGTGGAGACTGGAGATGTAAGCACAGCTTGGATCATGAAGGACCTGTGAGTCATTAGACTTGACCTTAAAAGCAATAGAAACCATTAAGTTCAGCAGTGATGGAATCAGATATGTCTTTTAAAAGGACAGCTCTGATTGCGGTGTAGAGTCTGCACTAAAAAGAGGAAAGATAAAAAAAATTAAAAATAAATAAATAAATATAAAAAAATAAATAAAAAATAAAATAAATTTTTAAAAAAAGAGGAAAGACACGAGGCAGGGAGGCTAGTTGCTGTTGCAGTCATCAGTGAGAGATACCTACACTAGAATCATGACAGTAAAGACAAGGAAGGGAATGGGGTAAAGAGATTTTTTAACCTGCAATAGTTATATCTATTGGATGGTTGGATGGACGAAGAGAGAAAGAGGATTTTGAGCAGATCATGAAAATGCTTTTCAAAAACAATCATAGCAACCATGTGTAAAGCAAGAGAAACATGTTTGCCAAACAGGCTTCTGGAGAGAGAGAAAACGTAGGCAAGTTTTCAGTAGGCCGTTTGTCCTCCTGTCACTGCCCGCTCTGTTAGTGCTTTAGCAGCTGTCTGAGGGCCATTTTTTAGCTGTGGCAATCAGCTGGTGATTACTCTTCTAGTTTTTCCATGAAATCTGAAGTCTTCTGATAGATGTCAACCAAGCGTTGAACAGGTCTTATGGCATTAAAAAATAAGAAAAAGCACTTAGAGCTTCCAATCGGGGCTTTTTTTTTTTTGGTCTAGTGCTTCCAGCTTTGAAAAAGCTGTGGCCATTGGAGAAAATATGAGTAGTTAAGAGTGAGGGAAAGAAACGTGTGATTGTGGTCTTTTATCTTTAAAAAAATAGCCGATATTGGTGCCTGTTTAATTATAAAAGTAATATTTATGCAAAGTGGAAAATCACAAAGAAGAAAATATAGTTATTCATACTATCACTATCCAGAAATAAATGTTTTGATACTTAGCTTTTCAGGTTTCTTCTATGCCTACATAAATTTGTTTAAAAAATGTGAAATCATAATGCATATCTTGGTTTGGGGTTCCTTTTGTACCCTGAGTTTTTAGGGTAGATTGAAACTATTATTACAAAGAGATCCCAAAATACAGTGGTTCCATCAAGATACAAGCTTTCTTGTTTTACATGGATAGCCGCAGAGGTGGACAGGGTTCCCAGGGGGGCTTAGGTAGCTCTGCACCTGTGGTTGCCCAGGGACCCAGGTCTGTGCCCACATCCTCGGAGCATTGCTCTGGTCCACATAACTGAAGCAGGTCCAACAGCACCACATAATGTTGCAACTAAAGGGAAAGAGATACAGTGGAGATGGAAGACAAGCAGCTTCCTCTTTTAAGGACGTGCCTAGGTAGTGGCTTAATTCTTTTCTGCCCACTTGCCATTTGCCAAAATTCAACCCCACGGCTATACTTACTTATATGAGGGAAGCTGGGAAAGGTTAGCGCCCCATTGCCCAGCCATGTGTCTTGCAAAACCCCAGCATGGAAGAGCTTGTTACTAAACGTAAGGAGAAAATGGATACTGGGAACAGTTGCCAGCCTCAAACTTAGGTCCCCCAATCGCTCATCTGTGCCCTGCTAACCACATATAGAACATACTCCCTCCTTCACCAAGGGGACTGCCTCGAAAACCATCCAATTACTACATCCAACTCAGAGTTCAAGATTTCTGGGTGACATCAACTCTTCTCCATCAGGGCTGGAGGTGCCCAGATCTGGGAAATTTTTTAACTAATGGGCATGATTTCTGCCACCTTCCCCATACTTAGTGTTCAACAGTGGAGTCAAACAGGATAGCTGCAATAAAAAAATTTTTGGGGGGAAAAGGGTGAATGGGAGAAAAAAATCGTTATGGTTCTTAAGAATGATGAAATCTTACTGGGCAGGAACTGTGACACATCTCCAAGGAAGAAAATTTCTTCATCTACAGACACTAGCTCTCTTCTCTGGGAGACAGTCCTTTTGTCCACTGACCTCTCAGAGACTCTGCTTGTCCATTAAATTCCGCGGCCACAACTAAAGTGAGTGTGGAGGAGCATGCCTTACTTGGGGATGCACAACTCTCCTGGGGGTTGCTCTAGGGACCAGCAAATTACAGCTTTTGCAGGCCAGGTTTGTGGTTTCTTTGATCACATAATTCTTTCAAAGTTCTTAGCAGTTTTCTAGACTATTTGCTACTGGTCATTTCCATGAACATGTAAGGTTAGCCAACAATCTCGTCTGCATCAATCTTAAGTTCATGAACACATTTGTTTACTCATCTCTAAACTTGGGCCAGCTTCTCTCCAGTTCAGTAACAACTTTGAGGCCATTTAAAATAACAGGTGTGGGTGAGACAACAATACGCTTAATTCTACATTTGCCATTGGATTGGCTCCTCTGGTCGCATTAACAACAGGCCCTGGAGAAAGGCTCTGAGACACAATTTATCTCTTTCTGTTTACGGTGCTGAAACTTCAAATTTCCAGCTCCATGAGGCCTAAATTACAAGACTGCTGGTCAATTCAGACGGCAGCCCCAAGCACAGGGGACATCCCTATCCGGGCTGTATTTCCTTCTATCTCGACTGGCAAACTGATAAAGCTTGCCAAACTTCATCGCTCTCTACTAAAAGCAGCAAGAAGCAGCCAATAGAAACCAACATTCTGGTTTTGTCTCACTGTTTACCCCAGAGCTTCAGGCCTAGTAAGCATGTAACCTGTCTTCAGAGTTATCATAGGAACCAGTTTTACCAATGTTTTGCCACGGTTTGACAAAGGTCATCAGCCTTTCAGCCTGCAATATCTGTTTCCTTGCTGCCCATCCCACAATTGTTGAAGGATCCATTTTAACACAATTGTTAAAAGATCACACAATTGTGAAAGTGATATAGTGTACATTTTTTTTTACCCCTGCAGGATACTATTTCTGGTCCCAATTTATATTTTTTTTATGATTCCCACTAAGCTACTGTTACAAAAGACCCCCAAATACAGTATTGCAAAATAGATTGAATTTTCTCTCACAAAATAAGGAGTATGGGACATGAAAGTGTCTCTGTTTATAACATCATCCAGGGACCCAGGTCTCTTCTGTATTTTGTTCCATCACCTGCTAGACCCCTGCCCTAGACACATGGTCTCTATTTGCTCATGAGCACCACACCTGCACCCCAGCTCAGGGTGAGTAGAGAGCAAGCGATTCCTTTCTTTTGATGAGTGTGACTCTCAAGTTGCTCACATCATTTCTATTCACATCTCAATTGTGAGGCTGGCGGTGAGACAGGCCTGGGACCTGGGACCCTTTGCTGCAGTCCTGCAAAGCTTGCACCTGGACACACCTCTTCTTGAGCTACAAAACACAAAGAAACTATATGGGACTAAAATTAACTGTGTGCATGCAGTTGGGGAAAATTCTGGACCAAAAGATACAAAAGACTAAAGACAAAACAAAACTGCCACTTCTGAAGAGCCAGGAGCAAAAACAGGGTGTTGGGAGCAAAAGCAGGGTACTGAGCATGACCCCTGCACTCAACACCACCTAAAGGGTGGGCAAAACACCCTCCAATTGGATCCCTGGACACACCCCTACCCTTACCGCATATAAGGAGCAAGCTTGCCCCCCTGAACGAGCCAGCAAGCCTCAGAACCTGTTGTTTGTTCTCATTCCCCCCTGCTGCAGCAGGGGCCCCAATAAAGCCTTGCCTGAATTTCTTGTCTGGCCTTTAGTCAATTTCTATTGATTGAGGAAGGCCAAGAACCATGGTTGGTATCAGTTGGAGACCCACTAGCCTGGGTAAAACTTAGTGTGGTAGGGGTCTGTTGCTAAATGCAAGATGGATACAAGGTTGCAAATAGAGCTATTCCACACCCATGAATGATGAATCATTGAACATTGCTTCCCAATTTGGGCTGTAATACATAATGCTTTGCTGATCATCTTTTTTTTTTTTTTTTAACATCTTTATTGGAGTATAATTGCTTTATGTTGTTGTGTTGATCATCTTTATTTAACAGTTTTTATATACATCTCTGGATGATTTACTTAAGAGAGGTATACTTATAATGGAAATGTTACATATGAACACTGTAAAGAATTGACTAGTTTCCTACTAGAAAAAGTGTGGCCATTTGTAATTCCAGACTAAGTATGTAAATCTGCCTCCCTATATAATCTCCAGTACTTAATATATTTTTTTAAATTACTGACATGTTTTGGCAGCACGTATTTTGTAGAATATTTTCCATTTAAAAAAATATGTATTTATTTATTTGGCTGTGCCAGGTCTTTGTTGTGGCACGCAGGATCTTTAGTTGTGGCATGTGGGATCTAGTTCCCCAACCAGGGATCGAACCTGGGCCTCCTGCATTGGGAGCACAAAGTCCTAACCACTGGACCATGAGGGAAGTCCCCTTAACATTTTTATATTTAAAAAATTCCCCCAGAGGAGCATGATCAAGATAGCAGAATAGGGGCTTCCCTGGTGGCGCAGTGGTTGAGAGTCCGCCTGCCGATGCAGGGGACACGGGTTTGTGCCCCGGTCCGGGAAGATCCCACATGCCACAGAGCGGCTGGGCCCGTGAGCCATGGCCGCTGAGCCTGCACGTCCGGAGCCTGTGCTCCGCAACGGGAGAGGCCACAACAGTGAGAGGCCCGCGTACTGAAAAAAAAAAAAAAAAAAAGCAGAGTAGGAAGATCCTTGCATACCCTCTCCCACAGACACACCAAAACCACAATTACATATAGAACAACTCTCTGAGAACATGAGGACTAGCAGAACAGCTCTTCTACAACTAAGGATATAGAGGAAAAACCACATCAAGATGGGTAGGAGGGGCAGAGGTCCAGTCTAGTCTGGATGCTCACTCCAAGCAGTGGAGGATATTACAAACTCAGAGGTCCTCCCTAAGGAGCAAGGGGTTGGAGTCCCACATTAGCAACCCCACTCCAGGGGACCTGCACAGGGAAGATAAGCTCCCATAACATTTTACTTAGAAAACCAGCAGGACCAATGTCTGGAAGAGCCAAAGGGCTGTGGGAAACCAAGACTCCACTCTTGAAGGGGCTCATGCACAAAATCATTCACTCCAAGTGCCAGCACAGGGGCAGCATCACTCCAGGTTCCAGTGCAGGGGCAGCAGTTTGAAAAATGCCTGGGCTATAGTGATGGAGATCCATTGGCTAACTTTAGAATGAGTGTGGAGGAGCAGGAATCTGTTGGAACTTTCTCCAGGAACTGAAGCACTAGCAGGCACCATTTTTTAAAATTCTCCCTCGAGCTAGTTGGTCTGCTGCTGGCAAGTGCAATTTCTGACGTTTGCCATCTACCTTGCCAGCACTGCTCACCCTGCACCGGCTTTCCCCTGCAGACCTGCCCCTGCTGATGCCCCTACATGGTGACTACCACTCACTACACCTGGTGGGAGGTCTCAACCAGTTATGGCACCTCCTTCAAAGTGTCTCCTATTCTGGGGGGCCTGCACTGGTTGTAGCTGGGCCCCACAGCCAGCCACACCCAGGCTAGCCAAGCCCAACAGGGCACCTGCAGCAACAGTGGCCAAGCCAGCCTGCCAGCCTGGGAGCCAGCCCCACCTATCGGTGCACCCACTGATGCCCAACAGTGGCATCTCCACAACAGGAGGGTGTATGCAGCCCATGCAGGGAACACCCCTGGAGTCCTTGCCCCTGATGACCAGAGGAGATTGCTCTTCTGGAGCCCACAGGAAACCTTCTACATAAGGCCACTCCTTCAGGATTGGGAGACTGAGCTGATATATCTAATACATAGAAACAAACACACAGAGTTAGGCAAAATAAGAAGACAGGGGAATATGTTCCAAACAAAATAACCATGGGTGGGGGGGGGGAACTAGATGAAGTGGAGATAAGCAATCTACCTGATAAAGAGTTCAAAGTCATGCTCATAAAAATGCTCATCAAACTCAGGAGAAGAATGAATGAACACACGTGAGAATTTCAAAAAGGGAAGGAAAATATAAGAAAATAATAAATCAGAGGTGAAAAATGTAGTAACTGAAATGAAAAATATGCTAGATAAAGTCAATAGCAGATTAGATGATGCAGAAAAACAGGTCAGCAATCTTGAAGTCAGGGTAGTGGAAATCACCCAATCAGAAGAGCAAAAAGAAAAAAAGAATTTTTAAAGAATGAGGATAGTTTAAGGGATCTCTGGGACAATATCAAGTATAGTAATATTTGCATTATAGGGTCCCAGAAGGAGAAGAGAGAGAGAGAAAAGGACAGAAAGTCTACTTGAGGAAATCATGGCTGAAAAGTTCCCTAACTTAGCAAAGGAAACAGATATCCAAGTCCAAGAAGCACAGAGACCTAAACAAGATAAATTCAAAGAGGTTCACACCAACACACATTATAATTAAAATGTCAAAAGTTAAAGAGAAAGAGAAAAATCTTAAAGGCAGCAAGAGAAAAATAACTAGTTATGTACAAAGGAGCCCCGAAAGGCTGTCAGCTGATTTTTCTGCAGAAACTTTCAAGCCAGAAGGGAGTGGCATTATATATTTAAAATGCTGAAAGGAAAAATCTTACAACCAAAACCTTTCTGCCCAGCAAGGTTATCATTCAGAATTGAAGGAGAGATAAAGAGTTTCCCAGAAAAGCAAAAGCTAAAGGAGTTCATCACCACTGAACAGGCTGTACAAGAAATATTAAATGGACTTCTTAAAGTGGAAAGGAAAAGACTGTAACTAGAAATGAGAAAACATATGAAAGGAAAAAATCTCCCTTGTAAAATAAACCATATAGTAAAGGTAACGGATCAACCACTTACAAAGCTACTATAAAGGTTAAATAACAAAAATAGTAAAATCAATTTCAACTACAATAACTAGTCAAGGGATACTAGTTATAAACAGTATAAAATAAAAAGATGTAAAATATGACATCAAATACATAAAATGTGGAGAGGTGAGTAAAAATATAGTGCTTTTGAAGTGCACTCAAACTTAAGTGACCATCAACTTAAAATAAATGGTTATATACATATTGTTACACTTGAACCTCATGATAACCACAAACCAAAACCTATAATAGATACATGAAAAATAAAGAAAAAGGACTCCAAACATAACACTAAAGTCATCAAATCACAAAGGAAGAGAGCAAGAGAAGAAGAAAGGACAGAAAAGAACTACAAAAACAAGTAGAAAACAATGAATAAATTGGCAATAAGTACACACCGATCAATAATACTTTAAATGTAAATAGACTAAATGTTCCAATCAAGAGACATAGGGTGGCTGAATGTATTAAAAGAAAAAAACAAAAACAAAAAAAACCCCAAGACCCATCTATATGCTCACTTCAGAGCTAAAGACAAGAAGAACAAAACTGAAGGTATCATGCTTCCTGAGTTCAAACTATACTACAAAGCTATAGTATTCAAAACAGTATGGTACTGACACAAAAACAGACACAGAGGTCAGTGGAAAAGAACAGAGAGCCCAGAAATGAATCCACACACATATGGTTAAATAATCTATACAAAGGAGGCAAGAATATACAATGGGGAAAAGACAGTCTCTTCAATAAATGCTGTTGGGAAAACTGGACAGCTACATACAAAAGAATGGATCTGGACCATTATCTTATACCATATGCAAAAATAAACTCAAAATGGATTAAAGACTTGAATGTAAAACTGAAACCATAAAACTCCTAGAAGAAAACCTAGGCAGTATGCTCTTGGACATCTGTCTTAGTGATACTTTTTCAGATCTGTCTCTTCAGGCAAGGGCAAGAAAAGCAAAAATAAACAAACAGGATTAAATCAAACGTAAAAGTTTTGCACAGCAAAGGAAACCAGCAACAAAATACAAAGGCAACGTACTGAATGGGAGAAGATATTTACGAATCATATAACCAATAAGGGGTTAATATCCAAAATATATAAAGAACTCATACAACTTAATATCAAAACCACAATGAGATATCACCTTACACCTGTCAGAATGGCTATTATCAAAAAGACAACAAATAACGAGTGTTGGTGAGGATATGGAGAAAAGGGAACCCTCATGAACTGTTGGTGGGAATGTAAATTGGTGTAGCCACTAAGGGAAACAGGAGATTCCTCAAAAAATTAAAAATCGAACTACCATACAGTCCAGCAATTCCATTTCTGACTATCCCCCCCCATAAAAAACCAAAAACACTAATTCAAAAATATATATGCACTCCTTTGTTCATTGCAGCATTATTTACAATAGCCAATATATGAAAGTAACAGGCGTGTTCATTAATAGATGAATGGATAAAGAAGATGCGGTATGTGGACTTCCCTGGTAGTCCAGTGGATAATACTTCACCTTCTAATGCAGGCGGTGTGGGTTCAATCCCTGGTCAGGGATCTAGGACCCCATATGCCTCACGGCCAAAAAACCAAAACATAAAACAGAAGAAATATTGTAATAAATTCAATAAAGACTTTAAAAATGGTCCAAGTCAAAAAAATCTTAAAAAAAAAAGATGCGGTATATATATGTGCAATGGAATATTATTCAGCCATAAAAATCAATGAGATCTTGCCATTTGCAACAACATGGATGGACCTAAAGGGTATTACGCTAAATGAAATAACCAGAGAAAGAAAGGCAAATACCATATAATTTCATTTATATGTGGAATCTAAAAAACAAAACAAACAAACAAAACAAAACAGAAACAGCTTCATAAATACATAGAACAAATTCATCGTTGCCAGACAGGAGGGGAGTGGGGGATGGGCGAAATAGGTGAAGTGGATTAAGAGGCACAAACTTCCATTTATAAAATAAATAAGTCATGGTGATGTAATACAAAGAATAGGGAACATAATAATATTATAATAAATTTAAATGGTGACAGATGGTAACTAGACTTATCGTGATCATCTCAAAATGTATATAAATGTTGAGTCATTTATTTTGTATACTTGAAATTAATATAATATTATACTTCAATTGAAGTCAATTATAATTCAGTTTAAAAAAAATAACCAAGCTGAAAAAAACCTCCCCCAATTTGATATATTCTTGCCTTTAGAAGTGGTTTTTCCTGCAAGAAATGAAATCATCAACCACAAATATTTACCGACCACCTATAACAATACATTTGCCGAAGAAACAAGGTAAATAGAATGATTTTTTAAAGGTCCCTTTGTATTTTAGCAGAATATTTAGGGAGGAGAGAAGAGTCAGGTTGGACCACCTTAAACAAATTTTAAACTATGTGTGTTTGCTTATAAAACTCATTTTCTAATTTAAAAAATACGATCTCATTGGGAGATACTGGGGGAAAAAACAGAAAAATGTAAAGAAAATGAGAGTCACCCCTAATTACACCACAATAGAAAAGCACCTTTTAACAGTTTATTGTATATTTACCTATTCTTTTTCTAACTACTTATATTTCCATTTATCTTTATATTATTTACAAATTTGTTCTCTTAATTTATATATAATTTCACATCCTTTTTTGTTCATTTAAAAACATATTTACACATTTTCCCACGATATTAGAACTCCTTCAAAAATCTAATTTTTAGTGGCTACATTTTATAATGACTATGTTATATGGCTATATTTAATTATATATTATATTGCTATTAGATTATGCTATGGCTACATAATAGAAGCCAGCATTTATTCAACATACTAAAATAGCAGCAATTGAATTTTTTCTCATGAGGAATTCCTTCTACTAGGATGTTGGGCCTGTGGATGGATCATTTGATTCTGTTTTTTATTTCTTTTTTAAAAAATTTATTTTATTGAAGTATAGTTGACTTACAATGTTGTGTTAATTTCTGCTGTACAGCAAAGTGATTCAGTTACATACATATATATGTTATTTTTCATGTTCTTTTCCATTATGGTTTATCACAAGATACTGAATATAGTTCCCTGTGCTATACAGTAGGACCTTGTTGTTTACCCATTCTATATATAATAGTTTGCATCTGCTAGTCCCAAATTCCCAATCCAACCCTCCCCTGCTTCCCCCTTCCCCTTGACAGCCACAAGTCTGTTCTATGTGTCTGTGAATCTGTTTCTGTTTCATAGATAAGTTCATTTGTGTCATATTTTAGATTCCACATATAAGTGATATCACATGGTATTTGTCTTTCTCTTTCTGACTTACTTCACTTAGTATGATAATCTCTAGGTCCATCCATGTTGCTGCAAATGGCATTATTTCATTCTTTTTTATGGCCAAGTAGTATTCCATCTACACATCTTCTTTATCCATTCATCTGTCAGTGGACATTTAGGTAGTTTCCATGTCTTGGCCATTGTGAATAGTGAGCAGCAGTTGAATTTAATCCTCTGAAATCAGTATAAGTTCAATAATATTATAATCCTCACAGGAGCAGATCTCATTACTGTACCTAACTCTTCACCTCTCCCTACAGACTAATGGTTCTCAGCCAGGACCAATTTTGCCCTCTAGGGAACATTTGTTGATGTCTGGAGACATTTTGATTGTCACAATTTTGAAGGGGCTTCTAGTGTGTAGAGGCCAGGGATGCTGCTGAACATTAAATGATTCATAGGACAGCCTCCCACAAGGAAGGATCATCTGATCCCAAAGGCCAAGAGTGCCAAGGTTGAGAATTCCTGCCATGGAGTCATAACCTTCACTGTGTGATTTGTTTTACTACTTGACTTGAGGTTTTGTCTGCGTGACTTGCTTTCGCCAGTAGAACAAGGTGACATTGTCTTACGCCTCTTCGCGTTTTCTTCTTGTGGCTCTTCTAGCAGCACGTGAAGAGCATGCTTGTCAATCCCACTAGGATCAGAGAGAAGGATGTAGGACACATGCAGCAGGGCGTCCACAAGACACATTGACCTGCGGGGAGCTGAGGTGCCCAGCCCAGCCTCCATCAGGCCAACGCCAGCCAACATGCACATGGGGAAGCTACGATAATTAATGATTGTTGTCTTAAGCCACTGAGCTTGGGGGCAGTTTTTAATTTAGCAGTAGCTAATTAATACATTAGGTGAAAAAACTAATTTGCTCTGGCTCACAAAGTTAGTAAGTCAAAGAGCTGTGTTTCAAACTCAGTCCTGGCCGACTGCAAAGTCCATTCGTAATGTTGAGACTATACTGTTTTTCTGATACCATCATTTATGTAATCATTCTTATGTTAGATAACTAAGTAATTTTCTGTATTTTGCAGTTGTAAAGAATATTTCTTTGGTTAACATCTTTTTACATATATGTGTCCCTCCCATTCTGGTTTCTCTAGGATAAAATTTCTCTGTCAAAGGATATGGACTTTTTAAGGAACTTGATGCATTTTGACTGCATATTTTTAAGGAATTTGAATCATCCAAAGAATAATACTAATTTTAAAAATTCTAGTAATAATTTTGCAATATATACATGTGTGAAATCATTATCTTGTACACTTTAAGCTTACATGTTATGTCAACATCTCAATAAACCTGGAAATAATAAAATAAAATGACGCCTCCTCAAATTCTAATAATTAATTAAGAATTTAACATGTCCCAGAGCCAACATTAATTTTAGATAAAATATACAATGCATAAGGAATGCACTCTTAGGCAATGTTTATAAAATTTAAACTGTATGAGGAATGCTTCTATTACAGACAGCCATGGGGTTTTATGCAAGATGCAATATATCTTTGCTCTTATATTATTATATATCATTGGCTGCATCTTATAGTCAGATATAAGTTGATTCTTATATCTGGAAATATTGCAACCCATTTCTATAGCAATTTATTTTGAGGAGTCATTTTTAACAATGAATCAGTTCCCCCCCAAAAAAGTGGCCCTGTCTAAACAAGGCACTCCCTGAAGGTGAAGTTAGCAACTGTGTGGCAGCACAGGAGTTAAAGCTAGCTGAAGGGTGATGTTTTACAGCGGTCCTACGTCTAATAAAATGCATGTCGAACTGTGACATGTGAATAATGTTACTTCTCCACTGTAAGCCTTGGTTAAAAAAAAAATAGATGGATGTAAATGGCTCCCTAAAGCCAGCATGTGACCCCAGTGCGGAAGGCAGGATTTATTAGTGTTTATTTTCACTTAGTATAACCGCTTCAGCCCTAGAACATCAGTGTCCAAACCCTCCTCCCAATAGATGGTAGTCAGCAAAAACTAAGGCAAACAAAGACCATCCTTGGTCTCCCTAAAAGGAGGACGGAGGAGGCTGAGCCTGTAGATCTGAGGCAGGGAACCTAATAAAACGACCCTTTGTGTTTTCACACTTGTGATTTGACGTTGCCTTTAGAAGACCTCCAGGCAGAACCGACCCCACCTCCTCCGCCAAGCCCACCTGGCTTTGCTGCAGAGTCTAGCACCCAAGTGCGGCTGCGCAGAGCCCAAGACCAGCGCGGTCTTCGCGGCCCTGCAACCTAGGGGTTTAAGACTCTGCCAGCACTGGCTTAAAGTTCTTAGTAATTTTATCTTTTAATTACTTGCTTTACAACTGAAGTCTGATAGAACAATGGAGCATGAGCTGGGATCTTGGAGTGTCAGCTCGCTGTCAGTCCCACCTGCCACTGCCTCTCCCATCCCTGTTCCCATCCCCTCCCCACTCCCAACTGCTCTCCATCCTCCCCAGAGACAACTGTACCCCCATCCTATGGCGACCAGGTCAGGGGGGTATTGGGAGGAGGAGAAGCTCACTCTCAGCCCTTGGCCTCTGCCCCCAGCAAACACAGGGAAGGGAGAGAGGAGATTAACTTCCCCATTGTCATTGTGTCCTGTCCCCTCGTGCACCTTCTTCTCACGCACTCCACCGCATTGTTTACTGATTCAGTATTGTGCTCAGAGGGGTCTATGTCTGAATGCTGTCTCCCTCTGGCTGGTTGCTGCCACTCTCCGGCCTCTCCCAGCAGTGGGGGTGTGCCTGTTCACTCTTTCTTTCTCTCCTCCAATTCCAGAGTCATGAAGATAATAGTCATCATTTATAGCCTTAGTATCTTCATCTTAGTAATGAGGAAACTTTACACTGAGAGGTCACATGGCTTGTTCAGGGTCACAGAACTAGCAAATGGCAGAGCCTAGACTAGAGCTGGATCTTGTGACTAAATCCAAATTCCAGATCCAGCCTCCCCCCACTGTGGTCACTGGGGGCCTTGATTAGAGGACCTAATAAACGATGGTGAAGCCCAATTCCTGCCCGACCTCCGGTCTAAAGGTAATGGCTGCACTGAGCTCTCAGTAACTGCCGTTGCCTGGTGTTTAGACAGGATGTGGATAGAAAATGGAAGACAGTGTGTACCTGGCCCATTGCATTGTGTATAATACCATGTTGCCTAGTGGCCTATGGAATATAACTGCCTGGATTTGAAGTTGGGCTCTGCCGCTTACTGTGTGCCCTTGGCCAAGTTGCTGACCTTTCTTGCCTCATTTCCAAATCTATACAGTGAGGATAATAATAGCAATTTTTTTAACATCTTTATTGGAGTATAATTGCTTTACAATGGTCTGTTAGTTTCTGCTTTATAACAAAGTGAATCAGTTATGCATATATCCCCATATCCCCTCCCTCTTGAGTCTCCCTCCCACCCTCCCTATCCCACCCCTCTAGGTGGTCACAAAGCACCGAGCTGATCTCCCTGTGCTATGCAGCTGCTTCCCACTAGCTATCTGTTTTATATTTGGTAGCGTGTATATGTCCATGCCACTCTTTCACTTCGTCCCAGCTTACCCTTCCCCCTCCCCGTATCCTCAAGTCCATTCTCTAGTAGGTCTGCGTCTTTATTCCCGTCTTGCCCCTAGGTTCTTCATGACCATTTTTGTTTGTTTATTTTTAGATTCCATATATATGTGTTAGCATACAGTATTTGTTTTTCTCTTTCTGACTTACTTCACTCTGTAAGACAGACTCTAGGTCCATCCACCTCACTACAAATAACTCAATTTCGTTTCTTTTTATGGCTGAGCAATATTCCATTGTATATATGTGCCACATCTTCTTTATCCATTCATCTGTTGGTGACAGTTATTTTGTGGGGATGTTAGGCTTGATGGTACCTGGTAATCTCTCAATAAATGTTAATTATCATAATGTGATAATATATAATTCTTGTTACAATACAATCTTTCGCTTTTTTTTTGGCAGCTTGGCATGGGGGTGGAATGAGGTGTGTGCCCATGTGTCCTTACCATCTTTGAACATCAGTATTTTGGATGCTGAAATCTGACCCTGCAGCAATAACCTTCTGACTGTTCTCCCCACACTCTTACTCTCCCACCCCTCGTCCCCATAATCTCTATTTAGCTTCTAAAGTGACACCATGTAGGAGGTTCAACCACCCTGAGGCAGCCGTGGGAGAAGCACCTCTAGCCAACAGCGTCAGCTGCCAGCCATGAGGGAAGACGCCTCTAGATGATTCCAGCCAAATGGCTGCTTTATGCAGCCAGTAAGTTTTCGGGTGGTTTGTTATGTAGCAGTAATAATTAGAACAATGACACAAATATTGAAGTTATCAAACATATCAAACACAGATTAATCAGTTTAAAAGTAGATGACAGGGACTTCCCTGGTGGCGCAGTGGTTAAAAATCTGCCTCCCAATGCAGGGAACACAGGTTCGAGCCCTGGTCCGGGAAGATCCCACATGCTGCGGAGCAACTAAGCCCGTGCCACAACTACTGAGCCTGTGCTCTAGAGCCCGCATTCTGCAACTACCGAGCCCACACGCTGCAGTTACTGAGGCCCACTCGCCTTGAGCCCGCACTCTGCAACAAGAGAAGCCACCGCCATCAGAAGCTCACGCACCACAATGAAGAGTAGCCCCCGCTCACAGCAACTAGAGGAAGCCCACACGCAGCAATGAAGACCCAACACAGCCAAAAATAAATAAAATAAAATAAATTTATATAAAAATAGAAATTCTAGAACTAAAGAATACAATAATTCAAATCTATACATTAAAAGGAATTAGCAGCAATAAGACACAGTAAAGGCTAGGATTAGTGAGCTGGAAAACAGATCAGTAGAAAATACCCAGACTGAAGCATGGAGATCAAAAATGATGGAAAGTGTGCTCGCTTCGGCAGCACATATACTAAAATTGGAACGATACAGAGAAGATTAGCATGGCCCCTGCGTAAGGATGACACGCAAATTCGTGAAGCGTTCCATATTTTAAAAAAAAAAATGATGGAAAGTGTAGAAGAGAATGTGGGATGCACATGGAAAGAGTGAAAAGTCTAATATACGTGAAATTGGAGTCGTAGAGAGGAGAGAGAGAATACTGTGAAAAGCAGATTTGCAAAGGAAAGCCCAGAGAAACAAAGAAGAGGCTGATCATCTGAATTCTGCATTCAGGTTCAGTGAGATGTGAAAATAGGGGCATTCTCAAGACCTTGTGCAGTGACATCCAAGGTTTAGAAACAACAGAGAACTAAAGAGCAGGGAAAGTTTATGAGGTGAGACAAGAGGGTGATGAAATCTGAGGTACCCAGAAGAGAAGACTGAGATAACTAAATTGTAGACCACTGAAGGCCATGTCTAATTCTTTTCTTTTTTTAATGGCACTTGGCACATGACTGGCACAGAAAAGACTCTCAGCATAACATTTGCCGAGTGAGGAGCATCTGTTCCACAGAGAGAAGGCTGTTGCTCGCGCTGTTTAGGCTGGCTATTGAAGAGCTGCCTGGGGCAGCTAGACATCCTCCAGATGCTACCTTCGGATCTTTTCATTACCTTCAGTCTTCATGTGTATTCTTGGCCAGAGATAAGACTGGAGAGGGGGGTGAGGAGTACTAGGATTTAGGACAGCAGGTTGACCAGCTTCCTTCATTCCTGCTCCCTCCCTTCCTCCCTCCCTCCTTCCCTCTGTCCCTCCCTCCCTTCCTCCCTCCCTCCCTCCCTTCCTTCCTTCCTTCCTCCCTCCCTCCCTCCCTTCCTCCCTTCCTTCCTCC